>NC_091755.1:58504984-58804984 GCF_043380555.1 Nothobranchius furzeri | reverse complement strand
ACAGTATCCCTGTCGTCCAGCTCTGTCGGACCAGGGGGACAGGTTTTTCATGTGGAAACAAGCGAAGTCGTCCTGAGGGGCGATCCGCTCACCGGTTTTGGGATCCAGCTGCAGGGGGGTGTCTTTGCCACAGAAACACTATCTGCTCCTCCGGTCATCCGCTTTATTGAGCCAGACAGCCCAGCTGAGAGGTAGCAAACATAAATATTACAATGAAAGTCGCCTCACACCGGAGGCTCTCACTGCTACTCATTTATGAACCTAAACCTTTTTTTACACCAACAAACCCTGAGCAACAATTAGTGGTTTTTGTTCTTTCCTGTTTGTTTTAACCCTCTTTATATCCATAAAATGCAAACCATAAACTTGATTTGTAGGACTATTTATAGAGACAGATGCACATGTCATGATCTATTTTTGTTTCTTTCAACCGTCGTGTTCAGTCAGCATAGTCTAGATAAACAAACCCCTGCATGTGAAGAGTCACTTGTGTAGCTTATTAAATGTATAAATGATTGTTAACATCATCCTTTCTTTTGACTTTATGATGTTTCAGAGCCACAAATGCAGCCCAGAGCAAACAGAAAAAAGTTTAGTTCATGAGTGAACACACACCTGTGTGTTCATGTGTGTATTAAATGCATCTAAACTAATTAGGAAGAAAACGTGATGAAACTATTTAAAATCATGTTGAAACTGCCTGACAGAAAAACATATATTAAGCGTGTCTGAATGCTAGAGATTCATGCAAAGATGTTCTTTAGACTGTGAGGAAAATGTAGTTGTGTTTGCACTAATTGGTTACATAAGCATGCATAAAGTCACAATAATTATGATAGTTATGCAAGGTTTAAAGTGTGCGCATTTCAGGCTGAGATCTGTTAAATTAAACTTTTTTGAACCATCTACTTTCACATTTTTATTTGATTATTTAGATTATTACATAAACATTTAGAATCATTTTAATCCAAATATGGTTTTGAATAATATACGAGGCTGAATGCGTTCAATGTTTTTAGTGTAACTTTAGCGCCCCACATAACTTATCTTCTGTGGCCTTGACGCACAAAACTGAGATCAAACTTTACAAAATACTTGTTCACCAGTTTCATTGATCATTTATGCACAGCGCCATGAGCTGGAACCACTGAAAGGCCAGTGGTGTTACTCTGAAGTGGGTGAGAGCAGCAGAGGGGGTCACAAGATAAATGTGATGGGACAACAGATGACTAAAAGCAGGAAACGCATCTGCTGCGCCTCATTTTCACAGCTATGCTGCTGGCAGCTCGGCACAAGGGACATTAGCGTTGGTCAGTTGGTCAGCCGGCCACCACTTATCTGCTAAACTTGTGGCGCTCCCATCTGCTTTGTGATTGGTCTGTGAAACTCTTCTTCTTGGCAGGGTTATAATCTTGGTAGAGTATAAACTGTGTTAGAATATTCCAGTTAAAATAAACTTTTTGATAAGATTACTGATGGAGGCTATTATGCACACCAACAAGGTGTGTGTGTGTGTGTGTGTGTGTGTGTGTGTGTGTGTGTGTGTGTGTGTGTGTGTGTGTGTGTGTGTGTGTGTGTGTGTGTGTGTGTGTGTGTGTGTGTGTGTGTGTGTGTGTGTGTGTGTGTGTGTGTGTGTGTGTGTGTGTGTGTGTGTGTGTGTGTGTGTGTGTGTGTGTGTGTGTGTGTGTGTGTGTGTGTGTGTGTGTGTGTGTGTGTGTGTGTGTGTGTGTGTGTGTGTGTGTGTGTGCGCGTGCGCGCATAGGGCAGCATCCCCAGGTCCAACAGGAGTGACTCGTATACAGCAGACATGTTTGGTGCCTCAGCCTTCATGCAAGGTCAATAAGCTGCAGAGTTGGGCGAATTAATCTCACTTGACAGCGCTTTAGCATTTTACTGCACAATTAGGGCTTGGCTCAGCGTTAATTTTAGTATGTAGTTAACCACGCTACAGTTCAAACGCGTGCATGTGCGTGAGTCTTTTCTATTTGTTAGCTGGTGAGACAATTATGAGGTTCACATGAAGTCAAAACATCTGTCTAGTCTGAGGGCTGCATTGTTTTTATTTATAGTTTCCGTTACAGCAGCTTTAAAGCTGCAGTGTGAGACTTTACACACACCAATAGGTGTGTTTGCAAAAACACAATCAGGCTCATATTTAGGTGTTTCACCTGTTTTTATCAAGTTCCTATATTTTTTGGTCCTTAAGAATATTGAAAAGCTCACTTATATTTGAACCAGAACATGTTTGATGTTTACTGGACAAAAAAGAGAACTATAATTTTTGGACAAGCGCTCTCAAACGTACAAATGCTTTGAGCATTTCCTCTTTTTGCCAGAAAAGGGACACAAAGATACTAAAGTTTAAAATCCTCTCTTTCAAAAACAGTGATTTAAATAAGCAAAATTGAGTTAAAAGTAAATAGATGCTAACAGATAATTGTTTCTTTGGAATAAATCACCCACATGAGTAATATTTAGCATTTTTCATGCATTCAGGCTACACCTAAATACGTAGCCAGGTTTAGGGTTACATAAGCCATCCTGGATATGTGAATAGTTCACTACACTGTAAACCTTAATAAGTTCACATAACTCAAATTATTTTGCAACAGATTACACAAAAATATTTAAGTGATGTTTTAAAATAATTTATGTTTACATAAAATAAAATGGTGCCATGATACAAAAAGTAAAACCACATTTGCAACACTGAATGAAGTAATAACTAAGAACAACAATCCCCCACAATAAACATGCATAAACAACCCAAAGTAGAACAAAATAACTAAAAACATGACTACCCACAATGCACCTCACCCACCAGGTCTTTACTGTCCTGAAATCCACCAAAATTGCTTGTTTGTGGTTGTTTTTTCCCTATAGATCCCCAAATATTTAGAAAAATATAAGTCTGTTTATCAGACACACTTTAAGTTTACATATAGATGAATAAAATAATAGAAAAATAAAACAATTAATATTTGTTTAGTTAATTTTACTCATTCAAATGAAGTTGTTCTTTATTGATGTATTTAAGTTATGCTCACTATAAATAAGTGAGTTCTGTGTACTCAAAACAAGGAAAAGGTTGAACTAAAACAACAAGTTTATGATTTTCACTTACTGAATATATTTGATTATTTTCAACATTTGGGTTTACAGTGTAGGCTGTTAACAACGTGCACTTATTTCCTTCTCTGCTGTTGTATAGATAACATTTCAGATAAACCATTTCCTGTTTTTATGTGATTGTTAAACTTGAAGTTGTGGGCTGCTGCAAGTTGGAGACCGAGTGTTGTCCATCAATGGCATCCCGACTGAAGAGGGCACGTTGGAAGAAGCTCATCAGTTGCTCAGAGACTCTGCTCTGGCAAACAAAGTCACAGTGGAGGTTGAGTTTGACGTGGCAGGTATCACGAGAAATAAATCTTTTATAATTTAATTTCCTATAAATCCTTGCTATTTTGATATGAGTGTCCCCCTAATCAAAACTAGAGTCTGTGGTTCCAAGCAGCGGCACCTTCCATGTGAAACTACCAAAGCGGAGAGGAGTGGAGCTGGGCATCACCATCAGTGGTAGGTTTACAGAGAGCCAGCAGGAGGCAGTGCTGCTCAGTGTCTCTGGACGCTGTGATCCATAAAACTTGTCAAAGCATGAATACTCATAGCTCATTACCTCTGAATAATACAGGCCTGTGCAGCATCCTTCATTAACCTTTCTGCCCTAAATAGCTCAGGGGGAAGAGTACAAACCAGACACCAACAAAAGTGAATGCAGAGTTCAAAATGTGTAGAGGTCACAGTGGTATATAAAAATGTGTTTTCTGTTTTTACCAGCAAGTAAAAAACCAGAGAAGCCTCTAATAATCTCGGACATCAAAAAAGGAAGCATAGCTCACAGGTGTGTATCATCATCCTTGTTTCTGCAGCACAATGATAAACAGATTCATCTGCCTGCTGTGTAATAATAATCTAATAGGACTGGATTATCAAAACTGGATCAGTAGGGCAGCTACATTTCAGAAGGGTTCAGTGATGATTAGGTTGAGGGTGAGGCTACGGTCACCCCCACGGAGCCTACTGAGATGTGAGGTTAATAGGATTTGGCGAGCGATGCAGGATAGTTGTGATCCTTTTCGCTCTTGTCTGTCAGAACAGGCACCCTGGAGCCTGGAGACCGGCTGCTGGCCATCGACTCTGTGCGTCTGGAGAACTGCACCATGGAGGATGCCATGCATGTCCTGCAGCAGGCAGAGGACATGGTCAAACTGAGGATCCAGAAAGATGAGGACAACATTGGTACGCTGAGCTGCGTCGATGGCAGAAGTGCAACACACTTGTTTTCAGTGTTAGCAGAAAATCTGCTGCCGAGTTGATACTAGTTTTAATAATTCATTATTCAAGCTTAAAATACAGTTGAACTAAATGTAATAAAATAACACCAAACAAATAAAACAAAATAAAATGACACTTCAAATGCAATTATAGTAATTAAAGCCAACAAGTTAAATAAAACTTGCCTTTAAAACATCACATATGTTTATAGTCCTCCTTTAGCAGGTTGGTGGTGATGCTTTTGCTTGTGTGTGTTATCAAAATCAAACCAGAGGACCGATTAAACACCGTAAATAAGAGACTGGCTGATAAGCACTTCTGAAGTGTACTTGACTAAAGCTAATTGACACAGAAAACGCAAAAAATAAATAAATAAATAAAAAATCCGACACAGTCGCTTTTACACACTTTGAGCTCCTGTCTGGTCTTTGTGTTGTAGAGGAGTTGGAGATGTCTGGCTCCATCATCTACACGGTGGAGCTGAAGAGGTATAACGGACCTCTGGGCATCACCATCTCTGGCACAGAGGAACCTTTTGACCCCATCGTCATATCTGGCCTCACCAAGAAAGGTCTGGCTGAGAGGTGAGTGAAAAGACGTCTCGTCGATGTGAACAGTTTTTTTAGTTTATTAATAAATGAGACAGTAAACAATGGCTGTCTAGTCTCTCCCTGCAACAACAAGCCTCTTTGTTCCTTTCTTGGTGCGGGCTCTGGCAGCCTGACAGCATGCCTGTTGGTACTGTCTGGTATATTCTGGTGTCTTTCTGTCCTCTGCCTTCTTGTCCCCTGCAGGACTGGGGCCATCCACGTTGGGGACAGGGTTCTGGCTATCAACGGAGTCAGTCTTAAAGGAAAACCTCTGAGCGAGGCCATCCATCTGCTGCAGATGGCCGGAGAGTCCGTCACTCTGAAGATCAAGAAACAAGCTGAACGTATAATAATATTTTTTAACTGGTTTTTGTTTCAAAATAAAAAAAGAATCATTCCTTCCTGCTTTAATGTGAACCTGCTGCTTCGTTTGTTCAGAGTCTGAGTGCCGGCGACCCGTTGACAGAGAAGCCGGGTTCTTGAGTGACCCCGAAGACGAACCCCCAGACTCCCAAAAAACTAGCAAACACTCAGAGATGTACTCCGCCACAGTGCCCAGTGTCGACTCTGCCATGAGCTCCTGGGACAGCTCAGGGTTTGATGCAGGCTACATTAGCCAAGGTGAGCCACACCTCTCACAGGCTGGCCAAATCACTCAGCTTGCTTTTCTCTAACTAAAATGATTGTTTTCTTTATTTTTAGGGACATATCTGCTCAAAAGCGCCGACTTACTGCTACATCCACCAGAATGGAGGCGCCCAAATCACAGGGGCCATACCACACCCAGTCCTGCAGGTCTGGCCCACCAAGCAGTGCTGTATGATGGGAGATTTACAGAGGACGAGTGGGACAAGATACCTGGGTAAGCGGGGAGGACTGGACTTTGTTTACAAAGTCCTCAGGCTGCAGGAAGTTTGAAGCCATGAATTCACCATTTCTGTTGGGGTTGATGAAGCTCACACGTTGAGTATGTGACAAGAGTCCAGCTTTTCATCATCATGTTTGAATGAAAATGATAGTTTCTTTGTGGAGCCAGCTCTGTTACAGACTTCTGTCATCTGTCAGTGTAGCTTTTGTTTATGTCCTCATTTCTTTATTTACCTTTTCTTTAGTAATACAGTTCTGGTCAGATCATGTCACCCAAAAGCACAATGTTGATGAACCAAAATACCAAAAAACCTCAAAGACCTTAAGATCATAAAGTTGTGAACTTTGTTTTATAGCAGCAGGTCATTATGTCACTTCTGGTGTATACAGAAGTCGAGTCAAGCAGGAGTTTTATTACATTTCTGGACAGCAGTAGCTCAGGACGTCGATCGGGTTGTCCAGTAATTGGAAGGTTGCAGGTTCAATCCCGGCTCAGACCAGAGAATGCTGCTGTTGTGTCCTTGAGCAAGACACTTAACCTGCCTTGCCTGCTGGTGGTGGTCGGAGGGACCAGTGGCGCCTGTGTTCGGCAGCCTCGCCTCTGCCAGTGCGCCCAGGGCAGCTGTAGCTACATCATAGCTCATCCCCACCAGCGTGTGAATGAGTGTGTGAATGGGTTGATGATTGTGAAGCGCCTTGGGGGGTTGTTGAACCCTAAGAAGGCGCTATACAAATACAGGCCATCACCCATTTACATTTCTACTAAATAACCGCTGATGCTAACCTGAGAGCATTGTGGCGGTTTATAGAACGGTGCTACTTAAACACCTGTGTAAGGTTTTGGGTTGGGCTGTTTAAAGATGGCAACAATGATACTAGCTGTTAGCGTATCACTCCTGCAGGCCATAAACTCTACTTTCCTGACTAGAGGCTGTTTAATACCCTACACACAACTAGTGCTACAGTAATTATTCACAAAACGGCTCCTTCTAAATGGCTAGGATGTCAGTTTCCTAATTTCTGACCAGAGCTGTATTCATTTCTTTTCCTTTCTTGTTAAGTAGACTGAGAACTTTTCTCCACTCAATAAATGTTTTATCATGTTGTGTTTTCATGTTTTGTGCTTTTTCCAAACTGTACTTTTGTGTTTGTTTTCTTTTTTCTCAGGTGTTCTTTCACTCATCTGCTTTACTAACTGCCCACAAGCTCTTTGGTGTATCAAATAGATGCGTCTCTTCCCGTCACCCCTTTTATGTAAACAAAAGATACTTAAATGGCTCAAGGATGCATCAGCCTTGTATGTCTTCCCACGCTTGACCTTTCTGAACTTTGTGGTCTACGTTTTTGATTTCCTGCTTTTTTTTTCTTTTTTTTTAATGGGTGGCTTTTCTAAATTTGATGGCTTTGTTTTATCTGGTGGACTCATAGACTCCTCAATAAGCTACAGTAAAACTTTACTGCGGTCCTGAGAGATTTTTAAAGGGCCTCTTCAGTTTTGCAGCTCCAAAAACTGCATTTCCCATGCTGCTTTTGTATGCAGCACCCACCTCAAGCCTTGCAGGGTTGCTTTTATGTTCTGGTTCCTGCGTTGTCGTAGATTCGTCAGCCCCCCTCGTTTCCATGGCAGCATGAACAAGGAAGACAGTTTCTGGTCTCAAACTCTGCAGGACCTGGAGACCTGCGGCCAGTCAGAGATTCTCAGGGAGCTGGAGGTAGGAGCTTCCTGTCCTCCATCTGCTTTGCCCTCATGTATCTTAGACTGGTGTCAGCCTAAATGAACATGCTCGACGAAGCATTATAATAATCATCAGTGTGTAATCTGTTATTAAATCTGACAGGACAATCCAGGCACCTGCTGCTACTCTGAAGGATTTTGCACACTGCCTTGGCCTCTGTGCATGCAACACTGGAATTCATACCGTAACTATTGTTCATCTAGTTTAATATAAAATAATTCTTGTCCCTTTTTCCCAGGCATCTATGACCAGGAGTGCTCTGAGTTTGTACCTAGAAGAGAACAAGACAAACGAAAACTCAATGTTCCACTCTGACATCAGTCCCTTACAAAAGGGAGGGATCCACAGTGAGGCTAAACACAAAAACCTGTCGTCTGGAGTCAGAGATGGACCATCTAGAGCCAAGGGGGGCTCCTCAGAAATCCTGTCCCCCACAGGCTTAGCCCTACACAAGGTGATTTATCTATTAAACACTTTTCAATAATCTGGGAATGGATACATTATAGAAATGGCATGTTATGTTTATTACTCAACAGTTGAAGGATTTATTACTCTTTCTCTGAAAGTAGTATAGAGAGTGGCTGGATATTGCTGAAATAAGCTAAAACTGTGTAATTGTTCTCATTTTAAACACCTGCAAAGTGCAAAATCTGCTCACAAAACTATGCAAAACATTTAATCTCCCTTGTTTTTACTAGATGTTCATTGTGGCATATTTTCTTGTAATACGTCATCTTTATCCACTTTTACAGGTTTCCTATGATTTGGGAGGATTTACACTCCTAAACATCATAAACAAGAATTGCCAACCCTGGGAAGTCCTATATACAGCAAATGAACCATCCCTGCTAGTCTTATTTTTAAGAAACAGAGGAATATAATCGAAGAATCACTTTGCTGGTGCTAAAATGCTATCATCTGTGTCTGACAGATTTATTGTTGGCATTCCCTGTGAGTTAAACTAAAGAATCAAGGAAAAGTCATCTGCATGCATTAAAAATGTCATTTCTGCAAATCGCTCAGTGGTTTGCAGAAGTGCTCATGAACTTCCCACACAGAATTTATATCTCAACTCCGTTATTTGATCACTTAATCCTTACAGAGTCAAGAAACCAAAGTTGCTTCGGGTTGCATTTCCACCTGCACCCTTCCCTTGCTTGAGTCACAACTTGGATTTACAGCAAACAGCAATTGGGTCAGATTTGAGCACTGGCCGTGACCAAGGACAGTACCTACATCCTCTGTGAGCCACGCTGTGTTTTAACAGACAATAATGGAGGATACAGGGATGAATGCAGTGTTTAGCCTTGACACAATGTCCCAAAGCCTTTTAAAGCTGTTTCTAGTTTGGTTAAGAACACGTCTGAATCCAAAGAGAAACAAATGAGATGGTGTGATGCTGTAGTCACTTTGTTTGGTGTTTAAGCAAGACGATGGACACAAGGTTAAAGGAAAAAACATGGTGCAGCACCAGGATTAGGTTTGCTGTTTAAATTTGCTTCCAGTCAAATGTCATTAGACTGCTGTTGATCTGAAACAGTTTCCAGTAGAGAAAACTAATACTTTTTCCAAACCGGGACTGTTCTTTGCACTAATCTCATAAGGCAGGTTTTTAGAAACAAGATGGTTAAACTAGTTAAAAGCTCGGGCTCCGTTTCTCACCAGGTTAAATCCTTTTATATCAACATTTCCACACCAGTCCGTGACTTTTAAAACCTAATCCTGTTCCTTGTGTGCAGGTGTCCATAAGGAAGGACCGTGAGAGCCGTGACTTTGGTTTCAGTGTGTCAGATGGGCTGCTAGAGAAAGGAGTTTATGTGAACATGATCAGACCAGACGGCCCTGCAGACCTGGCCGGGTTAAAACCTTTTGATCGCATTCTTCAGGTATTATCAGAGTGTGTGAAAGTGTGTGTGAGGTGCAGTGACTGATAATTGACATGCTTGTGGTCTTCCAGGTGAACCGAGTGAGGACCAGGGACTTGGACTGCTGTCTAACTGTGCCTCTCATTGTGGAGGCTGGAGACTGCCTGGATCTGGTCATTAGCAGGAATTCGCTGGCAGCCAGCGACGTGGAGCTGCCCGGCAACTGTGACGAGTCCTCAAACTCAGTGCTCTGCTTTGCCAACTACAGGCCCAACAGCATCGCCCTGTGAACGAAGAGGAGGAGAAACACAGCAGCTCTGGGGGGACCCCCTCCCCCGCCACACACACCCTGTTTTGTTTGCTCTTTAGTAATCCTGACAACAACAAAAAAACATCTCCCACTCCAAAAATTACACATTTGTCCATGAATGCCATTTCTAGTCACTGTTGTGTGCAGATGATGCCACACACACACACACACACACACACACACACACACACACACACACACACACACACACACACACACACACACACACACACACACACACACACTGGAGGCAAAGCCACATTACAAGGTTATGTAACAGAGGAGTCACAGCTTCTGATGGGAGTGGAACACACACACACACACACACACACACACACACACACACACACACACACACACCCTGGAGAGAATCACATGCTGCTCACTCACCGTTTTGGTGAACTTCATGTTCTCATTGTACAATTTTTGTTTTGTGCACATCACACAGGAGGTTCAAGGCACTCTGCACTTATTTGAGTTATTCCAGCCCCGAGTTGGCTCACAGCCTTCATTTCCAGCCTTTCACCCAGGACCACTGGCCTGAAGAGGACAGGGGCTCTTTGATAGACGCCAGCAATCCGCAGCTACCTTCTAAAGCCCCTTAAACACAACGTCATCCTTTCTGTTTTATAAACACAATCCTCGATTTAACCTTTCGCTCTTCATGAGTTCACAAATCTTTGATTTTGGTTTTATGTTAAAGACTAAATCACACCCACAGATTTGGTTGTCAGGTTCACATTATGCACGTTTTCACTCAGCTCCTGTTTTCATTTATGCACCTAAAGGTCAAGCCCCCGCTTCACTGAAATCTCAGTTTGAGGTGCCCTGTGCTTACATGTTGGAATATGTTAATGATGGCACTAAATTGCAATCACTGAGATTTTTTTAAACTTATTTTTAATAAATTTCTTAGGAAATGAGACCTTCAGATCTGGTTTCATTTGATGCGTTTGGTGTGAACATGGTACCTGTTGGTTGCATCGTCCCATTGTAGCAGCCTCCAAGCTTCACCCAGTGTTGGGACATGACCTTCAGATTTCTCTATTAAATGTTCTGTCTGCTGAGTCCCATTTGTACAATTTTTTATTGATTTACTGTAATAGTTAAATTTTATTGTCAGACATGATTATAAAAGCACAATCGTTTGGTAACTTCATGTGAACCGTGATGCTGAATGTGGTCGTTCTTTTTTCCACATTCAGTCTAAATGTGTGTAACTGGGTCAAATATGTATGTTTATTTTTTAAATGTGTCATTTTTTTATAATAAAAGTCAAAGACCATTTTAGCTGTTTAATGAAATTCAGTTTGGCTGTCCTTCTTATCGGTGTGTATAAGTCACTCAGTGTTTCAGTTTAGTTGTTTTTATTCTGAGATTATAAACGGAGTGAGCCCTGCAGAGATTGAGATGCTCTTCTGAGTTCCTTTGTGCTTTGAGGCCAGGAGATGTTGCTTCATGATATTTTTATTTCTTCATGTCAGGTGGATTCTTTTTACCCTTTTTTGTCATCTTATAGATGTGAAATTGGTGAGAATGACTGGATTATCAAAAGCAGAGGGGCTAAAATAGTTCTAGGTTATAGCTATGGAAATGAAGCATGACTGCTTATCTAAATATCAGATTGAGAAACTAAAGGAATTTAAAATAGTTTACTATTCACATTAACAAGGATTTCTAAAATGTACAGTTAGAAGCTGCCATCACTGAAAAAGTAAAATGTGTAGACTTACAGATGCACAATAAGTTCAATGGAAGTGAAATGCCTTAATTCTACATGTCTGGTAGTGATGAGGCCTGGGTCTGGCTGCAGAAACTAGACTCAGCGTTCTGAATAATTCAATTAAAACCTGAAGAAAAAAATCACACTCAAGGAAAAAGATGTTTATTTTTCTGTACAGAGATGATGCAATGTGCATCTTGATGGGGATTAATCTGTGAGACATTAAAAAAATAAACTTTGGTACATTTGAATTTGCAAGTTAGCAAGATTCTGAGGTGGCTCCTGGACACATTTTAGAAATCTTTAGATTTCATATCCAACTATGTGTTTAAATGTCTTACAGTTACACAATTTAAAAGTGCAGAATATGTATACTTTGAGTTATTGTGCACTGAGAAAGTCTAAAACTTTCATTGAAACAATGAGTCATGATGGTGTTGATGTATAAAATTGTTAGAAAAAGGCAAATGTGATTTAAACAGTTGAAATCCTATAAAACAATTACAGCTCTACACTATAAAAGCTGTCAGCCTGTTTAGAAAAAAAGTGTTTAAGTGCTGTTCTCATGGATCCCACTAATAATTATTAAGAGCATCAAAATAACAGTCTCAACTCTGTCATCCTAGCACAGCAGCAGCTAAACGCTCCGGATAAAAATCTCACAATATCAAAAAGTTAGAAGCTAAAAATATTTCCTCCGGTGTTGCAAATTTAGGAGCGAAACCTTTGCACGATAAGAACAAATACTACAATAAAGGTGAAATGACATATTAAGTGCAAAAAGACAGTTCAATAAATGCACTGGGGCTGACTTTAGTAGTCACAGAGGCAGCGCACATGTACTCTAAAGTGCCTCTTCCCTTTTCTCCTCAACTCCTTTCTTAACCTTTTTTTCCCATTTTTCTGGTTTTTGATGTGAATCTGCATTTCTCACAGCTCATGTCTGAGACCTCGTTTGACACATACAATTAGCTCCTTGTTGCCCTGGGATTATTTATTCTTTTGGCCATCTTTAATTGTGTCACAAGCTACTCTTGTAGACCGGAAAAGGGGATTTAAAAATGTATTTTTTTAAATTAGAGATCAGTCTGGGCAACAAGATCATGTAAAGAGTGATGAAGTGTCGTGTTTTTTAGCGACTAACCCATTTATTTTACCTGAATTTGTGAGAAACATCTCCCTTTTCCTCCAGAACGTCCTTTCCACCAACAATCTCTCTGGAATCTACTGAGCGATCGTAAACAATGAACGTGTTCTTTCTGAAAATATCTGCCTAAACCTAGATCAGTGCCAGCTACAGCAACAACAGTAACACCAATATCAGTGAAGTAAAAAAATTACAAGAGAAAAAAATTACAACAATAATGTATATATATATATATATATATATATATCTTAATAGAAATCAACCCAGAGTATCTCTACAATGAATATATTGAACAATGTAAACCTAATCTCATCAAAGTTAGCTAGTATAACGCAGCAAGCACGAGTCTTTTTCCTCTCACAGAGAGCGCTCACATCATTGTTTCTATGACGGTGTGGGTGGGCTTGATCAAGCCATTGTTCCCGTTTGGGTCCAGGGGCTGTGTCAGTTCGCTGCATTTCACATTGTACTCTTTCGGGCGAGAGCTCACGCCTGACTTTGCTGGGGCTGCCACCGCTTTGATTCTCTGAGGGAAGAAGATGAGACATTAGACTAATGATCATCAGAGATGTTCTGGGGCTCCAAATGACAGTGATCAAGTTGAAAATTAAAAATGTCTGTAGCCGTGCATCTGCACAGAGTTTCTGCCATGCATAATCAGCCTTTTCAACTCTTCTCTTGTCTAAACATGATGATGGGCCTGTCGCTGAGCTCCTAAATCGAAGCCGATGGGTTCTGATGTGGTGAAAGTTATGTTAAGCTGAGTGACTTCAGTTGCCCACTATTTTTGGACATTTATGATGGAAGAAAGATGATCTGCTTGCAAGCTTGTTGATGCATATGAAAGAAGAGTGCGAATAAATCATTTTAAACTTGAGATTTTGTCAAAGACCATCAGACACAGAATTCAAAACTGCATTTACCTTGTTGTTGTTGTTGAATACAGGCAGACGGGGTCTCTAATGAACTGACTGAAAAGTCTGTGCTGTCTCCGACCTGCTTTCCTATGCAAATTAGTGCTAATGTAATGGTGGTGTTATGCCGAGAACAGCCTGCCTGCCGAAAATTGCATCCCCTGCTGCGGAAGCGCGCATTGCAATGGCTATAAGATATACTCGTACTATTACCATGTTACTTATTTATGTGCATCCTGAAAACTTTATATGTTGTCACAGTTGAATGTATATAAATATATATATGTATATATATATTTTTTTTTTAAAGAGAGAAATCCCGGGTTTTATACAAACACTTTTGACTTGAATCTTTACTGTGTCCCAGATGTATTTTCGGTGCTCTGCTGTTTTATGTGTCATATTCTCTGCTTTTAGCATAGCAGGTAAAACATTTTATGACGTCTAAACCTTTTAAAGTATTGATTAAAGGGCTGATTCCGTCGCAAACAGGACACAGTATGAGTTTGTCAAAAGTAGTAAAAAACGTTCTATCCCCTTTTCATGGCAGACTGCACAATCTCATGTTCGGTTAATCTAATAATTCTTAAATAATAGTCTTCAGGGAAAACTGTGTGGGGGGAGGGGGATGTTACGTTATTGAGGTTCCTTACGTTAAAACAGTATTTTATTTATCAATAAAGTTTTTTTAAACTACTACCTGCCTGCTTGTCTGTGTGTTCCTTATATATATATATATGTATGTATATATATATATATATATATATATATATATACATATATATATACACACATTCAACTGTGACAACATATTACGTTTTCAGGATGCACATACATAAGTAACATGGTAATAGTACGAGTATACCTTATTGCCGTCATGTTGATGATATTTTAAGCTGTTTCCTCATCGTTATCAGCGAGTTTACAACAATGCGCGCTCCCGCGACAGGGGATGCAATTCTCGGCAGGCAGGCTGTTCTCGGCATAACAGCGGCGGTTCACTCTGAGAATACCTGGTATAACGCATCATAGGTGTAGACACAACCCCTTGAATTCGTATGTCGTATTTCAACACCAGCAGTATTAAAATGTTGATGACGATAGTAATAACCGCAGATCAACATTAGCCAGCGCTAATGCTAACGTCCTTGGTGGAAGAGAGGAAGGCAACAAAGGACAATGTGATGTTGTAGGATGTAATGGGAATATCCAGACTTTGACTGGATGTAGCTAATGAGTTATCAGGATTCTGTAAATACATGTACAGAGTTTCTAGCATCAGGCATTTATAGACCCATCGAGATAATCCAGCCAATCAGCATGCAGCTCTTTTCACAGTCATGTCCTGGCAGAGTGGACAGGGTAAACCAGTCTTTTCATTGTAGAGCTTTGTTACATGGCTGCATTTGGCATTTTATCAAGGCTCCTGGGCCATTTTGATTCCCAGCAAAGTTTATTTCACATATATAGGCTTAAAAAACAGTTTCCAATTGTTAACAAAAGAAAAGAAAAGTTTTTCTACGCTCTTTTAATATTTCTCGGCCCATAGTGGGGTCCCAACCTTTGGCAAGCACTGGACAGCTGACTCTTTATGTGGGACTAATCATGCTTCTTTACAGAAGAAACAAAGCAACAAAAGCCTCCCTGTAGAAAGCAGCGCTTTGTTTGCATCACTACACAGGTGCTGATCTGTGTGCAACATTAGTAACCGAAGGTCACCGACACTGGACGCTACAATAACGACCTTGTGAAAAAAACGCATCAAGTTCAGACAAAAGATGTTTGCTCACCTCGATCAGAGGTCCTTCTGACTGTAGGATCTTGATGACCATCACCATGGGGATGCAGATCATAGAGGAGAGAGCCAAACACCAACCCAGGCCGATGGCCCATTCGGGGTACTCGTACACCTTGTTGTATGTCAAAGGCTTGTACTTCACCAGGGAGAAGACAAAGCACCCCTAACAAAAACAAACACATGTTGCATTTAGTACAAGCCTAAAGTCACCATGACCCAGAAAGACTCGCCAGTAACATTTATCTTCACCGACAACATCTCCAACCCCCCTTCACACCACCAACCATCCCAAAAAAGTAACACTTCCTCTCACCATGCAGAGTACAGGAGTGATTATGGTCCAGCTCCATTTCATCCACGGGTTTGGTCTGTAGCCAATCATATCCTCAACTGCGTCATAGAAATTATCAGCTCCTGTTCAACACATGAAGAAAGTCAGGACGTACTTTTTCTGTCAGGGAAACCATAATTCCATCTGTCTGAACATTGTTTCTGCTTGCAAAATGATCTTCACGCCAACCTGCAGGGACTGAAAGATTAATAAGCCCTCACCACTAATGTTTACCAAAAGCTGCTGCTTGTTTTTTCCCCACTGAGACGTGTTTTTATGAGTATTTGCTGCAGACAGCCATAGCTTTACCTGGGTAGGTCATCAATCACCTTCCTTAGCCAGCCACAGATTATAGAGATTAGTAGTAGTTTGGGGAAAAAACGCCTTAATTGTTTTAAATCTTTGTAACAGATCATTTTTTGTTTAATGGCTTTTTGCAACGATGAATAAAATCATAAATTAAGCAACAGCTACAGTAAGAAGAAACAGGTATCAACACTTCCTGACTCTGGTGTCCTGTTCCACCATATTTTTTATAATTTTAGTCTTGAACGTTGGGGCTTTATTATCAGACGGTCAGCACTTTTATGCACAAAGTTCACAAGAACAGAGCTTCCATTCAACAGCAAAACAAAGTTACTGAGAAGAGTTGTGGTGAGATTCAACCACAGCAGCATCAGTTGTACAATGAAGCACTGCTTTGGTGTCACTTCCGATTTTCCCTTTGGGCTGAGTTTTGTTTTTGCTAACAGTAGGAGGAGATGATCTGACTGGAGTCGGCTCTGGAAGGCCAATCGTAACCCAGCGGGAGGCCAACTTCATTCTCATTTCCTCAAAGGCTGAACACAGCCTCCCATTTAAACTTATTTATTACTGACGCGTGAAAACACCCTCTGCCTTTGTTTACTGCCATTCCTTCCGGCCCTTTTTATTTGACTCCTGTGAATCATTTGCTCAAATGACACAGTTGTAGGTGTTGTCACTTACCATAAACCCAGGCTACAGCAATGCATTCAAAAAACGCAACCCATAGAAGGCACACACCGCTGGCTGCATAGTAGTCAAAGAGCTGAAACACGTACATGCCACCCTGGAAAAAACAACACAGGACAAAACCTCAGTTAATTACATCTCTGATGTGCGTGTGGACAAGGGGTCTTACAGCATGACCAGGGGGGAATGTTTTAAGTAGGACACCAGAAGGCTGGCGCCCAATCAATAGAGGCAGAGTTCAACAGGTGCTGAGGTGCTCTTGTGGTCAGATAAACCTCTAAATGGAAAACAGCATGCCAAAGTTTTCCATTCACAACAGGCTAGGACCAATGACCCCCGTAGGGAGCCGTATTTGGCTACAACAACGCAGCAGCAAACAAGCATGTGGAAATCATTGACATTTTCTCTGCTGCTGATCTAAACAAAGAGCCATCTTTTCGTTTTCTGCAAACAGCTGGCAGAAAACAAGCAGAGACTCGTGGAAGGGAACTGAGGGGACTCTTACTTTCGTCACCATGGCGAGTCCCAGGAGATAGCTCATGAAACACATGGTTGCAATGAAGATCTCTCTGCGATAACCTTTCCTGAGAACGGATGGATAGAGATCCACGATGGAGGTGATCTGTCCTTCCACTTCAACAAACTGTGGGACGAAAGGAAACATTACAAAAGAATAAATAACAAATGTGCTCTTAATAGGAACATACTCATTTGCTGCACAATACCTCTTTATATAAGAGCATAAACAAAAGCTATAATTCACAGCAATACAACATGGAATCTATACTTTATCCATCAACACACAAACACACACCAGCCCCATTTCTATCTCATGGAAATAGCAGCACTTGCAGGAGCATTTACATGTACTCAAATTTAGAGCGCTGGTCTGATCTCGCTCTTGGCTCTGAGGTGTGGAGCTGGCCATGTGCAGGACTGACTTAGTACTGGAGTAGAATTACACTTGGAAGCAGGAAATGCGATACAGCTGAAGAATCCCGCGGGCGTACATTTGGGTTTTGTCTACTTAGATTATCTCGTCTTTATCAAAGCTTGGCCTCGTATCAAAGGTGGGCAGCTTTTCTTTAGGCGATCGTGATGACTTTCGCTGGCCAAACGTTTGGCAAAAATTCAACTACTTCTAAAAAAAAGTCAATTTGTGAAACAATAAATCATAAAACCGAACAGCGAAGTTGTTGTAAAATGCCGTTGTAGGAACAGATTGCTGTTCGTGTCTGTCAGTAAGCTGACACCGTGGACGTGCCAGATATGAATCACAGAGACGCTGTTTGTGCTTCACACATTTGAGCCGACGGGAGCCGACACACACGGAGGATCTGGGAGGGATGGGACGTTCCTGTGAAAACACTCACCTGGCTGTCGAGGCCCAGAAGCAGCAGCATGATGAAGAAGAGGATGGCCCACAGCGTCGGGAGAGGCATCATGGACACAGCTTTGGGGTAGGCGATGAAGGCCAAGCCGGGACCTGGAGAGAGAACAGAGAGGGGACGGGGAGAAGGGGGACGAGGACATGATTAACACTTCTATCTGGTTTCACTTTGGACGACCATCATAAGATAACTATGCAAGGTAATATCTAATGAGAGGTATACAATTTATTGTGTCCAAAAAGAAATAAATAGGAGATCAATTTAACGTTAAAGTTAACAACATATATTAAAGAGCATAACAAAATACAGCAAATATGACTGCCAAGGGTCATGTATGCCAAATTTTATGAGATGCAAAAGAAACATGAACACATTTTTAAAACATCAAGACATATTTCTGATTTGCATGCATTTTAGATTTTCTCTTTGGATAAACTCATGAAAACATGTTTGACATGTCCTCCAAGCATCAATTACTTTCATCCCTTGATTTTGGTACTTACTGTATGCAATGAGAATACACTAACAAGCACAGCAGGATGTTATAAAGTCAAGATTCACATGGTATTAAAGTAGATTTCTGTTAAATGTTTTGAATAATCTTAATGCAAATCTTTAAATGACTTCAATGTGCAGAAACAGACAAAAGGAGTATAAGATGTTAGCGCGTCTGTCTGGACAGGACTAGACTGTGCTTCTTTAGATTGTGGTGGTTCAAACAGGAATCCACTACAGATAAGATCATAAACATTCATCATTTTCCAGCTAAATCTAATTTCTAAATATCTAAATGATCACTCTGAGAACATCAGACAGAATCAGCAATTGAACTTAAGTTTAACAAACAAAGAAACAGATCATTTTCTTCGAAAATAATTCTAGAACACTTTCGTTTATGTGCTTTAAAATGTGAGCTGAATATCTTATAATGTTATTTTTAAAATGTGGCTAAATCTGATGTGGTTATTGTCTTAAACAGCAAAGGTGACTGTAAATGAGCAAAGTTAGGCACAGCCAGAATTTCCATCAAAGATCACAAAGACGATGCAGGAAGACAGCAACAGGACCAGGGGCGTCCACCTCAGATCCACAGCATGTTAACAGGTTTACGGCGCAGTGCTGCTGGTCAGAAATGTCACCTGAGGGTTCAAGTTCAACTTAATACATTCATGCAGTGCCAATCGTCTCAGCAGTGTCCGATGGTCAGAATGATACAGAGCTGCCGAACTGTATGAGCAGCCTAAATGTGGGACAAGTTGGCCACCATCTCCTTGGCACAGCAGTTAAGACAGACCAACATCTGTCTGCAGAAAACAGCGTGACTCACATTCTGGAACAACCTTTGATCTTTTTTGAGGGTTTTATTCAAGGAGTGTGCAATTGCCGATACCTGCATCATTTTCTCCGATGCTACTCTTACTTTTCTAATCTTCTTTGGACTCTAAAGATTTTTTCGTTCCCAATTGTCTTATTTTTCCTTTAGGCAGCAGTGCCCACCATCACTGCTGCCTTCACCTTGGACCCTCGTACCTGACTCTGCCACATCGGCAATGTCCACCCCTTGTTCTTGTGCCATGAAGCCCAGGACGGAAAATATTGCGAAGCCAGACACAAAACTGGTACCGCTGTTGAGGCCTCCAAGCAGCAAACAGTCCCTATGTCACACATATGTCATGGAGGTTGTTAATGAACACAGGTGGAACCGAAGTTCCCATTTTCTTTTTCTTTTTTTTCTCTCTTTTTTCACAACCGTCTCTGACACGAGTTGCTCTCACTGTTATAGTCCCACTCCTCCCAGTGGAAACTCAGCTCACCTGTAGCAGTTGTACTTGTACTTGTTGTAGCTCCCCAGTGAAGTCATGGCGCCCAAGCAGATTGCGTAGGAGAAGAAAATCTGGGTTCCTGCATCGATCCACACCTGAGGAAATGGGTGATTTTCAATTTAAACTCCCAAAAAGTAGTTGCTGGAAAAACTCCTAATGGAGATGTCAGCCCAGTTCAGGAAGACCACCCCAGCCAGCTGACCGTAGAAAATGAAAACACGGCCATCAGTTAGACAGTTTTATAGATATTGAGCCAAAACTCACTGTGGAAGTTGATGAAAGTCATTTGTAACATGAGTGTTAAATGATCAGGATGGTTTCACAAAAAGATGCACTGGTTAGCTCAACATTAGATGATGTTATTTTTCAACCCTGGCGTGAAATGTGGCGGTGTTATGTTTTCCATCTATGGTGGGTCTTTATCTTTATCTGCACAAACAGACAATTTAATGTGGATCGTTATTGATGAAGTTAATAAGTGGAGGAGTTTAGGTAGTTCAGGGTCTTCTTCACGAGTGAGGGAAAGATGAGGCAGGAGATCGGCAGGTGGATTGGTGCTGCGTCTGCAGTGATGCGGGCATTGTGCCGGTCTGCGTGTCGAAGAGAGAGCTGAGCCGGGAGGTGAAGCACTGGATTTACCGGTTAATCTAGGTTTCAACCTTCACCTATGATCACAAGCTTTGAGTAGTGACCGAAAGAATGAGATAGCGGATACAAGCAGCCTACAAGGGTTTTCTCCACTGGGTGGGCTCTCCCTTAGAGATAGGGTGAGAAGCTCGGTCATCCAGGAGGGGCTCAAAGTAGACCCGCTGCTCCTTCGCATCAAGAGGAGCCAGTTGAGGTGGCTCAGGCATCTGGTCAGGACGCCTCCTGGACGCTTTCCTGGTGAGGTTTTCCGGGCAGTTGAAAAAGTAAAGATTATTCACGGAATGTAGGCAAGGGCAATATTTATTCTGATCAATAGAAAAGTAAAAGGCTAAACAATGAAGCAATGGAGGTTATTGCTCAACTTGGCTCCAGAGGAATAAAGACAAAGGCTTGGTGTCATAATTCAGACCTGAGCTTCACTGGTCACATTATGGCTATAACTAGGTCAGAGTTTTATTATCTTCATCAAATGGCAAGACTCAGAGGTCTCATGTCCAGACAAGACCTGGAGAAACTCATTCATGCATCTCCAGAAGCCTGGACTGTTGCAATGTTCTTTTGACTGGTCTTACCAAAAAAGCTGTGAAGCAACTCCAGCTTATTCAGAATGATGCTGCCCGAGTCTTAGCAAGAACCAAGAGAACCGAGCACATCACTCCTGTTCTCTCTTCACTGGTTACCAGTAAACTAAAGAATCGATTTCAAAGTGTTACTACTAGTTTATAAATCACTCAATGGCATGGGGCCAGAATACATAGCAGATCTCCTCATTGTATATATGCCCGGCAGGGCTTTGAGATCCTTAGGAAACAGTCAACTGGTAGAACCTCGGGTCAGAACCAAATAAGGGTAAGCTGCTTTTAGCTATATGCTACATGCAGATAGGATCAGCTTCCTCATGACCTCTACAATGCCCCAACTCTAGTAACTTTAAAATCAAAATTGAAAATCTTTATGTTTTTCTCAGCCTTTGAATGAGTGTTTCTTATGCTGCACCTTCTGCGCTGTAACTGCTCAGCCTCTAACTTTAACTTTGTTTCTTTTTACTCCTTAAATTGTATTTTTTGCCACATTTAATTTTAATGTTCTTGCTATTGTTGCTAATGGAAAACACATCGAATTGCCTCTGTGTATGAAATGTGCTACATAAAAACAGCTGCCTTGCCTACGAAAACAAAAGGGATGAGCTGAAAAGTGTTATGAAGTTCCCCGTCGTTTTCATGCTCGTTACAAAAAGCCACTGCTGGCATATACACTGCTACTGGAGCTGATGGTTAAAAATATATTAATGCTTTTGTTAAATATGCCATGAATGTAAATACATTACAAATCATCTATGTTTTTCTGTCGTTTTTAAACATTGGTTTATCAAGTTTATTTCAGAATGGGCTTTTTACATGTTTGCACAGTTTGATTGTATATGTATGGGCTGCACAGTGGTGCAGTGGTTAGAGCTGTTGCCTTGCAGTGAGAAGGTCCTGGGTTCACTTCCTGGCCCGGGATCTTTCTGCATGGAGTTTGCATGTTCTCCCTGTGCATGCGTGGGTTCTCTACGTACTCCGGCTTCCTCCCACAGTCCAAAAACATGACTGTTGGGTTAATTGGTCTGTCTAAATTGTCCCTAGGTGTGAGTGTGTGTGTGTGTGTGTGCATGATTGTTTGTCCCGTGTGTCTCTGTGTTGCCCTGCGATGGACTGGCTCTCTGTCCAGGGTGTACCCCACCTGATTGCCCATTGACTGCTGAAGATAAGCAACCCCCCCCCCCCCCACACACACACACACACACACACAAACGACCCCACGTGGACAAGCGGGTTCAGAAAATAGATGAATGGAGGGCTAGATGGTTAATGTATTTAAGAATAAATAGTTCACAGTCTTGGAGAAAAGCAAAGGAACTTCCTCTTGCTCCCCTTTGTGTTTCAATAAAGCTCCTTTGTCTTCTGCTGCCTGTATTTTGGTTCCACCATGTATACTGTGCAGACAGATCCAGGATGTCTACAGAGTCCTTAATGGCTGCCAGTGTCGTGAAACATAAGGTGTATTTTTTTCACCCCGGAGCATGCTGTAGTAGTGACAGCAGCACTGACTCTGGCTATTTCTGCTACAATACGCACAACATTGCTTGAGATTTATAGTATTAAATAAACAATGATGTTTACATCTAGTTTTCAAACACAGATAAATCTGGACACAAAGGACTCAAAAAGGTTTCCAACCTACCTCTGGATCCTGGAGACGGGTAAGGTCTGGATAAAGATAAAATTTGATCCCTTCAGCAGCTCCAGGCAGAGTCACGCCACGCACCAGCAGTATGATCAGCATCACAAAGGGAAATGTTGCGGTGACGTACACAACCTGAGAAATACAAAGAAATGATCAGCTAATTGATACTGAGATACAACAAGAAAAGCACAAAACAATTTTTTAACATATTTGAGTCTATGTTTTAAAATGAAGTTTACTTTTCACAATGGGAGGTGATCTGACACTGAACTGACTTCCATGAGGGAAATTAAAGCACGAATAGCTCTTTTTAGAGTTTCCTTTTATCAGAGTTGCTCCTGACCCAGTTTCTGTCCTGCTAATCTGACAACAGCCAAAGATCTGACTGGTTATGGGGAAGCATCGTGGAAAACGTAGAGTTGAATTTGTTTTGGATTATGCTGGGATTTTTAAAGCAACTTCTCTGTGGAAAAAAAGAAAGAGATACAACACAGTAAGTTCAGGATGTGGCTGCGCCTCAGCACTCACTTTCCCAGTGGACTTGACTCCTTTCCAAATACAGAAAAAGCAGATGATCCACACTGCCAGCAGACACAGGGCCAGGTCCCACTTCAGGGGCCCGGTGTCCTCTATCCCAGTAGAGATACTCAGGACGTTGCGCCTGCAGAGGCAACAGCAGATGACAGTAATTTAACAGCCTCAATTATCTGTAGGTTCATTCAGCATCTATAAAGATGTCCCACAGGAATATGTTTGAACGTTTAAATGTGGCTATTTGCATCAAAATATGATAAATGCTATGAGACTTCTCAGGAAGAATAAAGCATCTGATTTCTGGATTCAGCTCTATAACCTCAGGGAGGTCCTGGAGGGTGCGTGGGAGTCGCCCAGCCAATTTACATGTTTTGTGGATTTGGAGAAGGCGTTCGACCGCATCTCTCATGGGGCCATGTGGGGGGTACTTATGGTCCGCAATGCTGGCAGTAAGTGAGGGTTGGACTCTGCCAAGGCAGCCTTTTGTCACCGATTATATTCATAACTTTTATAGGTACAGCCAAGGTGTTGAGTGGGTCTTTTTGGGTTGGCCTTTGGGTTGGGTCTCTGCTTTTTGCAGATGATGTGGTCCTGTTGGCTTCCTCAGAACATAATCTCCAGCAGCACTGAAACCGAGTGTGAAGCAGCTTGAATGAGAATCAGCTGTTCTAAATCTGAGAACATGTTCTTGGGTCTGAAAAGGGTAAAATACCTTCTCCAGGTCAGGGAAGAGATCCTGCCCCAAGTGGAGGAGTTTAGGTATCTGGGGGTCTTGTTCACTAGTGAGAGAAAGATGGAGCATGAGATCTGCAGGCGGATTGGTGCTGCATCTGCAGTGATGCGGGTGTTGTACCGAAGGTGAAAAGATTGCTGAGCCAGAAGACGAAGCTCTTGATTTACTGGTCAATCTACGTTCCTACCCTCACCTATGGTCACGAGCTTTGGGTAGTGACCAAAACAATGAGATCGCGGATACAAGCAGCTGAAATTAGTTTTCTCTGCAGAGTAACTCTGCCAGGACGCCTCCCTGGTGACATTTTCCGGGCACTCCACCTTGGTGGAGATCTAAGGGAACACCTAGGACATGCTGGAGGGACTATGTCTCTTGGATGGATGGATGGATGGATGGATGGATGAATGGATGGATGGATGGATGGATGGATGGATGGATGGATGGAGGGATAGATGGATGGATGGACGGAGGGATGGATGGATGGACAGAGGGATGGATGGATGGATGGATGGACGGACAGATGGATGGATGGACGGAGGGATGGATGGATGGATGGACGGAGGGATGGATGGATGGATGGATGGATGGATGGATGGATGGATGGACGGAGGGATGGATGGATGGATGGATGGATGGATGGACGGAGGGATGGATGGATGGATGGATGGATGGAGGGAGGGATAGATGGATGGATGGACGGAGGGATGGATGGATGGACAGAGGGATGGATGGATGAAAATGAATTTCTAATTTCATGACGAGAGTTCAACTTTCAGCTGCGTTTAAAAGTTTCTCATAAATGGCTTCAGATCAAAAGTAAACCATACAAGAATGGAGCACAGTCAAATGTATTTATGCAAGCAAGATAAAGAGCCAGTGTTTGTTCAATGTATTCACTTGTGTGTGAGTGAGCTGGGCACGCCCCTCGATGAATACTCACTCCCAGAACTCTGTGACAGGGGAGGTAAAGTTGGTGAAGTTGGCTGCCAGCCAGAGGGTCTTGTTCTTGCGGACTGTGTCTTCTATGCAGTGTGCCGTGTTCCAGGGTTGGTTGCATTTTGCCCATGGGAGCTCCGGCTGAAAGCACTGGAACAAGTAGTAGAGCCCCCAGGCCAAGATCACGATGTAGTAGATGTTCAGAAGAGACACGATCACAATAGAAGCATAGCCGATACCTGTAGGCCGTTAGCAAGAACAGGAAGACTTTAACTAACAGTGAGCTATCATTTGATTTCACTGTTAATATTCTGCTGGAGGGAGAAATAACTTGTTTAGATCTGCACATTTTAAACTGGTTTGTCACACAACCACATGTAATAAACCCATTAATGCGCACAAATTAACCATCAAGCAGGCGTGGAGCAATAATTACTTAAGGTTATTTTTTGTGATCAAACAATGAGATAAAAAACTTTCTTTCGTTTCAACTTTACGAGCTGGAATCTCACTTCCATGCTGAAGCCTGAGTTGTTTGCCTTTGATGTTCTTTGCGTATTTGTGTTATTTTTAGATGACTTTGCGACAAACGTGAACACAGAAATCCCCGGTACTCTTCCACTACTCCAGAGTATTTTTAAACTTATCATCTCTGTCACCCCCACCTCCTCATTCCCTCATTCCAAACTTGAACTGACTAGCATGTTTGTGCTGTGACAGGTGTGTGTGTACTGGACTGTGTGCTGTCACTCTGAAAGTAAAGCGTTTGATGGAAAAGAGCCGAAACAAAATAAACAGGCACGTGATTGGCTGTTTTCTGCTTTGCCAGGTTAGGGTTAGTCTGGTGCTAAAGATAAGCTGCCAGAAAGTCTCCTCCCTCTTTATATGACTTCACTTGAGTGGACATGAGTGAAAGGTGTCATGGCAGCTGCTGGGGGTGCGGCACGCCAATGCTTGTCTACAGCTGTCCCTCAGAGTTAAAGGGAGATGCATAAAAGTGGTGAGGCAGAGCCTGAACGGTGTCCACTCCCTGGGACTGAAGACATGTAATATTTATAATCTTCCAAAAGATAAACAGATGAAAACAGTCCAAAGAAAGAAAATAAATGATATGACATCACTGGTTAGCTACTTGATGTTTCTATAGCAATCAAAGACTGAGAAGACTACAGAAAATGTGTTTTAAAGCATCTTTATGCACATTTTCTGCCATTTGTTGCTGACAATGATGTTTTTGCCTGTGTCTGTCTACGTTTTAGTAACTGATAACCTTTCTGAGTGAATTTAATCCAAGATACTGACTGAGCTAAAATAACATGTGGCTGGATCACCTTCTGTGTGCCAACAGATTAGACAAGATGATGCAATGTTACTTAAGGTTGCACATAATGTTATTTTCAAGATTTTGCTAAAGCTGTCGTTTCAGCTGAAAGACTTTTTGCACACAATGTGAGTTAGTGTGCTGTCTCTGATCTGTTCACCAATGTGAACAGAGTGATCCTCTATGCTCAGTTGCTTAACTTGTAATTGTGTGATGATGTATTTTCAAAATAAAATGATAAGATTAGACTTTTTAAATTGGCTTTCAGAGAGGTGAGGACGCCTGCGCAGGACTACATTTTTGGACCATAAATGTTGGAAGAAGGGAAGACAGGACAGACGTGTCCAGATAAATGACAAAGGAAGTGATCTGTGCAGCGATGTGGAGCTTCTATGTGCTGAAAAGTGCTTGTTTCTGTTTGGACTGACCAGTAAAGATGGGGCAGAGTTTGGCCCAGCAGGTGATCCCTCCCTCGGAGGTGTACTGACCCAGTGCAACCTCCAGAAAAAACACAGGCAGGCCTCCCCCGAACAGGAAGATGAAGTAAGGGATGAGAAATGCACCTGAGGAGCGGACATTAACAGGTGAGACACCTTCTTTACAGGTGTGATTAAACTACTGCCTTTCATCTGTGCCTACCTCCACCATTTTTATAACAAAGGTAAGGAAAGCGCCACACGTTTCCCAATCCGACGAAGCCTCCGGCCACAGACAGGACGAAGTCGAGCTTACTCGCCCACTTTTCCCTCTGAGGGACTTTTCCTTCAGCCTCATCCTCAGGCCGTGTACCCGGACTCTTTCCCGGAGAAGGTTTAAGGGTGTCCTTGTGGAAGTCCTTCAGACACTGGAGCTTCTCCTTTTGAGCCATGCTACAAACAGAGAATTCAAAGATAGTCAACAGACAAGTTAAGTATGAACACAATGAAGGAGAGAGAGGTGAGAAGGATAAAACGGACAGAGAGCAGCATTAGGGAGTTAATACTGTCCTCTGACTGCCTCACAGCCTGCTGCGTGAGCACGATACACAGTTCAGTGCTGGTAATCTTGCTAATCTAAGGTCAATCAGACTAAATGTTCAGGGAATTTACAGAGAACAAAAGGGTAAACATTCTCAGAAGTCTGTAGAGACTAGTGCAAAACTGATATCACAGGACTTAAAAGGAGAGGCAGTGCCTTTTGAACCCAGCTTGAACCTGAAGGATCATTTTATTTTATTTTATTTTATTTTATTTCATTTCAGACTACAAGATTCCTTCCTTTCCAAACACTGTTTGCTCTCCGGATGCTACTACGGCTCAGGATCACATGACTGTTTACACTGTAAACTGCCTTCACAAGACAGATTTGTTGTTACTGAACAACATGTCTCATTTCCCACATGACCCTAGGAGGAAAGAAGAAATCATAACATGGCAAAAAATGACCTGATGTAGCTGGGTAAAATGGTTTGAGGTTACTTTTAAAACTCTTGCAAAAAAGCTTCCTGCTTGTTTTTAATTTCCTGTCAAATGAAGAAGTTTGCAGAGCAGCACAAAATACTTCCTCCTAATTCTGTGTGCATGCCACAAAAATGAGTTAGACTGCAAAAGCTGGGACAAAAGGGCAGACAAAAGAGTCTGTCCTGAGTTTACTTACTTTAGCAAAAGGAACAATAAAAACGGTGTAACAACAAATTCATTACCATGACAGTCGTTTTAGAGCGAGGACATGTTGACCAGCAGCTTTCACGTTCCCACTGGGGGAACTTTAGGTCTCCTTGGTTCACTGAAGCTGTGTGCAACACTTTGTCCCATCATTTTCAAGCATTTCTCCCTTTCTCTTGTGCATGACAAGTCAGCTTGAACTGCTTTCCCTTCTCAGACCTGCTTACGTAACCGGATCAGCTCCTGCACATTGTTTCTCATCCTGTTTCTCTCCCTCCTTTTCCCATTCGCCTTTTCTAACTCTCAAGCATTCGCTTCTTCACCTGCCTGCCTTTCTGTGAAAGAAGACCATCCATCGTCCCAAAAGTTAGAAACAGGAAAACATGAGGCTTGGGTGCAGAGACATTTAAAATCACTTCCAAAAGTAGCCTTTTATAATCCATCCTGAGTAGAAAACCTGGTTAAAAAATAAACTCTTAGGGTAAATAATGACAAAACAAAAACTTACAGTTCCTTCATGGCTGCAGCTACGTATAGTGTTCCTCTCCCTCAGCTGTCACCATTCCTCTGTACTGACTGCCTTTATGCAGACAGGGGTCACAAGAAGTGGAGCTGACAGCAGAGCCCGCCTCTTGGCTAAAGACAATTAAATCCAAAGTGGAGATTGGACGCAGCCTCGCTGTCACTGACAACTCAGGTACCAACGTCGGAAACTGTAAATTTCCATTACTCCTTGCCCACAAACACACACACACAGTCCAACGGTGGGGGATGAGTGAGTGTCTCACACACCCACACACTTCTTACTCATGCTGGAGACAGAGAGGGCATTTCAGAGGAGGGCTGAGCGTGGGCTAATGTGGGCAGATCTTGATTTGTGTTCTGGAACAAAAAGATGCAGCAAGAGCTGAACTCATATTTAACCTCTCATACACAAAACTTTCATCATTCGCCTCATTACGTTTCATTCAAGCATCCTTACGTCGATTAAAAGCTCAGATTATTTCTAGCACAGAATTAGTTTTTTTAACTGGACCCGTGCAACATGTGCTTCCTTATCTGGGAAATGTAAACAAGCAGAGTGTTAGCTTATAACAAAGCCTAATAAGGCAGCGACTCTTCTCTGCTTGTGCACGCTCTTGTTTAAAAAAATAAAACTTACCCTGCTTGGAGGGCTAACAATGACGAAGGCTGCTGGCCTGCAGCAGACGGTTAACAAGTGCAGGATTCCTGTGCATGACTGGCAAGGTTAAACAGCTGACTAAATGTATCTAAAGTCGAGCATGGAGAGCTTTTTCCTTTGCTTGGATTTATTGTTGGGTTTATTTGAACACGTGCAGTCAAAACGTAAACGTGCCAATGCATGAACTACATAGCATGTTTTCAAAGGAATTAGGCTGAAGCCAAAGCCTTTTTAGGGTGAGACCATGGGGCAGATGCTATCACATTACAATCGTATCTAGTTTCCGTAAAATCAACTGAGTTTGTGCTCAGAGTTTCTGATGGGGAAGACCCTAATCAACAAACCACCAGATTCTAGCTCAGTGTCTCTAACATGCTTTGGGCAAGTCAGAGTCTGAGGAAGTAGGTCAAGCATCCATCACAAACCTGAAACACAAGCTGGTAAACATCTTACTTCATCAGAACTTCTTCATCTTTTACCCATAATTCCAGAGGGGTGCAAAACAAATATTACTCCATTCATACAAGACTTGTTGCTGAGGAGATTTGGCTGAAATCTCCATGATGTAATGCTCATTTAAACGTTTGGCTTGCATCATGCCGCTGCAAAGTCTGGATGTACCTGAATGCATCACAGCAGACCTCCAAGAGGATCAAATAGAAAGGAGTAGTGTCTTATCAGATATAAACACAGGAAACCGTGTTCAAAGGCCAAAGCTCCCTTTTGGTGTTGCTAAAATATTTACACAGGCTGCATTTATGTAAGGTTAAAACAGGTTACTGGTTTACCACGAGGCTGCATGCTGGAAACAAAAACGAAGGCTCAGTGAAAGAATCAAGAGCGTGAGTACTAACTTTAATTATGATGCACAGCTATTGCATTAAAGGGAAAGCTCCTTTCTTTAGGTGAGGTTGTGTGGATTACACGTCATTAGGAGAGAGCGTAACATTTAGAAAAATCTGGAAGCTAACAGAGCAGGGTCCAGTTAAGTAAAAATAAGTACCTTTATTTCCATGAAACCCACAGAGTGCTTCACAAACCATTAAGACACAGTTACAGGTTTTCAGTTTCAAATACGTCTTCAGCTTCTTTTTGAAAGGTCAGTGTCAGTACAACGTAAAAACAGAGAACAGCGTGGAAACAGAGACTTTGTTTGCAGATTTCTTGTTAAATCTTGAAAGAGAAAAGCGTTACGTAAATTCAGACGAAAGGAAACGAGTTGATCAGTTGTCTTAAGTGTGAAGCATCCTTCCAGTATCACGGCCCTCGCCTCTGGAACGATCTGCTGGAGGACCTCAGGGCCACAGAGAGCGTTCTTTAAGTCCAGACTCAAGACCCACCTGTTTAGGTTAGCTTTAATCTAATTATTTATTATAGTTTTATTTCTCGTTCTACATGATTGTATTTTATTGCTTGCTTTGCATGTTTTATATGATTATATTTTAGCAATGTTTCATTATTTAATTATGTTATTATTTTACTGCCCATGTGATTTTATTTATTATTTATTTTCTTACCTTTGTCATTTATATTAGCTCGTTCATTTTCATATTTTTACTCAAGTTCATACAGCTGATGGTAATGAGCAATAAAGGGACAGAGAACATGGCTTGTGTTACCCTGTATGTGATATGTTTATGTTTCATGCTAAATCACACGATTGAAAGGTAAGATCTGAACAATTTTATAACTCCAGATGTTTGCGGCAGTTCAAATGAATGTTGTATGTGAGTATTTTTACACTCAGATGCTTTGCATGACCGTTTTCAACCTAAACCCTGTACTGTTTGTGCTATAGATGCACAAGGATCTGCATCCGCAGTGTAGCAGGACTGTCAGCCTGTCCACCCCCTTCATAACCTGTATAACGTGTAATGTAGCCGGATCATGATGTTGCAATGCTCATTCAACAGGGCAACAGTGGCAGAGGAGTTACGTGTTGACTCTTGTAGATAGCATTAGGATGCACCTACGAGGAAGAAATCCCATCATGCTAGCACCATGCTGATCGCTTCCAAACAACATGTCTGGGAACAAAACTAATACATGTTTTAGAGGCAAGAATGCATTTTTTATATGTTTATCTCAACATTTATCGCCAACATACATTTTAGTTGTTCAAAATGAGGTGGAGGAAGGTGGACTCGATAAAGATTTGATGTTTGAGCAAGATCTCAAGTTCTTTTTTATTCGTGTCGTGTTTCTTTGTTGTTATCTGAAATAAGGCTTCATTCTCATGTTGTTAAACTGTATTCGTGAAAGCCACTCACACTTCCTGGGTTTCTGTGATGTTTTTACCCCGCAGAGAAAAGACCTGTCAGCGAGACAACAGCCGTTAGCCGTCTGGAGCAACATAACAAGGAAACAGGAAAGTGATGGAGAAAAAAACGGTTTTGGCTCTCTGTCACTGTGACAAAAACAAACCATGAATTTAAAGTGGCTGAGAACAAACACAGAAGCTTTATTTGTTTTATACGTAATACGGAGCCCCTCTCTTGCAGACAACTCTTTTAACCAAACTTTTGCCACATTTTTGTAAAAGCTCAACTGGCGGTACTAAATACTGAAAGCACAGTTATCGGTAACCTAATCTTGGCCGTAAGTAAGACACAATTCAACTAAAAGTAAAATTAAGAATTGTGTTTATGGCGTGAATCTGAGACACTGAGATTCTTTTACAGAGTTACCTAGTTGGTTACACAAGTTGTTCACATCGTTTTAAACTTTAAGAGCAAAAGTCCGTTTGCTACAGTTCTCTCAGAGGTTAGCCTTATTGTTTACATTTGGAGATTTACGGGCCAGAGGTTGTCTTGGCCAGATTTAGCCCGTCTGTTCTTAGAGGTCCGTCTAAGGGCAGAACAGTCCGTCACATGGTGACTCTGTAATCCTGTCTCACATGCAGACACAGTTGTTATCTCTTCAAAGCTGGTCATGCTCCACGCCAACAACCTTGTATTTCACCTCAGATAGGCCATCATATGCTAAGAAGAAGAAGTAGAAAGCGAGACGTGCAACAAGGGATGGCATCAGTTTGTGTCGAAGCAAGATCAGGCAGAAACTCCCAAAATCAGGATCTCTGCTGAAACCCAGAATCCGTGACGCAGTTGCCGGATATATTTACTCAGCTTTGTCAGGGCAGCCGCCGTCTTGGACAAAGCTGACTAATACGACCACTGCTCCCTTGCTCGTCTGTGCCCTGGCTGCTAATGCTTCAAAAGAGCATGTGGTGCTTAATCCCATATTACCGAGGCTATGTTAAGTGTAAAAGCATCTGACGGCCACACTTTCCAGCAGAGCCGCGCACACACAGCAGCAGAGAGTTAAACAGAATTCCAGCTTGATAAGCTTGAACTTCCTCAGGCATGAGCTGACAGTGGAAACGTGGCGCAAGTCACTGCTTTTACCTTTAAGTCTGGAAACCCTGCTAACAGGACATTGTGGAGAATGTGTGTAAAATTACATAACAGCTGATTGAGATGACTTGGGGGCCAATGGGTGAAATGTAGGTTTTGTTTATCGCCAAACTAGAATGAAAAGACTAAATTAATGCATTTGAAGGCAACTCAAAATCATTAATACACAATCATGGCATGAAGACCTGAGTTAAAGCTCCTCAGGGCAATCTCTGTTGAAGAACGGCTTACCACTCTCCTCTTGTTGCTCTCTCTCCTAAATGATAATCACTAACTAATAACAAACTAGGATATTGACAGTGACAGCAGCACTAAGGTATGTCTTTTGTTGCCTGTGGAGGGTTTATCAAACAGGAACAAGGCCACACATATGCCTGCCTGTTCAAAATACTCAGTTATTAATAGCAGCTTGCACCGATTATGAAATTTCACACATAGATGCCACTACAGAGGGCAGCTTATAAAAAGTAATCTATGGTTTTGGAAGTGTAGATGCACATACACTGCTCACCATGTGCTGGTGAGTCATCCTATAGACTGCCACCTATTGGGTATGTACTGTAAGTGCAAGTACATCACAGATTCCTCATTAGTGAAAGAATAATCTCGAGAAGTAACACCCAAGCACCAGTGTTACAACCCCGACATGTGCTGTTAAAATGTGAAGGAGGAGGTAACATAAAAAACACGACAGTGGATTTAAAAATGGGTTTAATTGTTATAAAAGGTTCTAAAAACAAGTGCAAACAGATGGTGAGCATTATTAAAATAATGCAAAACGGAAATTTCTCAAAAGGGTTAACAGTTAAAAGACAACTTAACAGTTAAAACACCTGGTTAAAACTTTATGAAAAGTTTCACCGAACCGAAGGTGTTTTAAAACACACAACGAAGTTGATAAAAGTCTTGAAACCAAAACAGAGTTAACCTTAACCCTCTGATGCATAGTGGTCACTGCAGTGGACAGCTACTAAAACATGCTTATCTCTTTAATGCATTGGTTTCTATGGTGGAATTGCATATTAGCTTCTAGAGTGCTCTCTACTGCCATACTCCATTGAGGTCAATTCAGTGTTCAGTCAGTGCAACTGCAAGTAAATTTCCTCTGAATCCAAGATGGCAGAGAAACTGCCACCCCTACCAACCAGTGCTGGAATATCCTGTCAATCCTTCTATTCTGGAAGAGCCCACCAGGTAAAAAAAATATGATTATATGCAGTATCATCTAGGGAAGGATATTATCTGTTTGGAATAAGAAATTTGTATGTCTAATTTGTAGATAACTACGATTAACCATGTGTCCAATGAAGTGGACATCATGCATTACCCAGTATATTTTTTAACAAAAGTAATAAATTGCTTCACTGTTTCTTGGATCTGTTTTGGTTATAAGTAAGACTATAATTGTTACATTTATAAGCTACTCATTAAAAATCTATATTTTTGTGTAGATTAGCTGTAGTTTGAGTTACTATAATAATTATTTTTATCATATTTTGTAGACTTCAAATGCAGCAAAGAATAAGGCAGCATACAGAATAGCCCAGGAAATTCCCTCCAGCTCCAGTGATGATGAGTGGCTGCCAGAGAAGAACAGAGACATAGGAACTACGGATGATGAAGACACAGCCAGACTGGATACACAAAGTGAGAATGATGAGGGGCAGGATGAAGAGGAAGGTTAGCATGATCAGGGAGCTGTGGGAGATGGGCACATGGTACCAAAAAAAATTTGGAAAATCCAAGACAATGTCTTTGATGGAGACTTGCCTTGTTTCCAGAAGATCTCATTGATGATATAACATGCAACACCAACTTGTATGCTCTTCAGAAAGGGAAAGAAAATCTATCAGTAACAGGAGAAGAGATGCAGGGATCTTAGGGATCAACCTGATCATGGGGTACATTCGGTATTCAAGGACAGGCTGAAGGGAGCAGATCACAAACTCAAGAGCGAAAAACAACCGAAAGAACTGGGCAGAGGAGCTTGATCTGTCGTCAGCAATATTGCAAACGTCACTGTCACACGTTGGCTCGACAGTTCTGTCATTCACGTGGTCTCGTCCTATGCTGGTCAATCCCCTGAAGATGTTGCCAACACATGGGTCAAGAAGGAAAAAAAGATGATGATGGTCCAAAAGCCCTTCGCTGTGGCCCTTTACAATCAGCACATGGGTGAGGTTGATCTTCTTGACCAATGTCTGGCAATGTACCCCCACAGACGTCGAAACAAGAGATGGTACATCCAGGTGGGTTTTTTTTCTTCATTTTTTGGATGTGACCGTTGTAAACGCCTGGCATCTCTACCAAATGTCTGGTTTGAAAGAGATGAGACTCCTCCTCTTCAAAGCATCTGTGGCTCGTGCACTGATAAATAGTAGCACCCTCCAGCAATGCAAAAGAGGAAGACCCAGTGGGACCCCACAACCCGTGACACAGAGAGCAGTCACCCAAGTAGCACGTGAGGTCAGGTTCGCCACAGGATATCACGGGCCAACTGACCGAGGTGAAAAATGCAAACAGATGCCATGATGCTGCAAGCACACAGAAGACCAAATACATCTGCATGCAATGCTCTGTGCCATTGTGCATGCTTTGCAAACTTTCACACAGCCTAGGTGTGATGAACATATTAGTGTTCGGAGATACAGAGACTAAGTTGTCAGTTTGTCTCTCTTCTAACATACTAATGTAAGGAGTTGGTAATACTGTCCTGCATCGTTATAGAGATGTGTGGACTCTAAAAAGTTTCTCCTGTTGGAGATACTAGTTTGGCATATTCAGATGTAAGATTCAAAGCTATGACTGTTCATTTGTTTTGTTATTTATGCCTAAACATTGGGGCTGAATAGAGATGAAAGCTCAAAATAATGTAGAAATGTTTTTCAAAGCATACAAGCAAACAAGTGTTTGTATATTTACAATAGAACACAAGGTACTTCATTTTTACAGTAAGTACAGTGCTTAATGTTGAGAGCTCAGGCGCATGCAGTCCACTGGATTGGACATGTCTATAACTTCTTAAAAAAACATTTTTGGAAAAAAACTGTTGAACCTTTTTTTTCATGTCCTGAGAAGAATAAAAGCACTTCAGAAAAAAATCTTGTTCAAGGCTTTCATAATTCATGCATCAGAGGGTTAAAACTGAGTCAACCAAAGATCCATATGGATCACTCAGCGTTTTAACTTTTGAACCTCATTACTCAGAGTTAAAACCTTTACAGTTAAAACTCATCAATTCAGAGGTGTTTAAAACAAACTCTGAGGCCTGGAGGACAGCAGAACCCCTGCACTGCTGCTCCCAGACATGCCCACAGCCTTTTTATCCCAGGTGTGGGTCGTCAGAGGGATTCAGGTCAGCTGTGCTCCTCAGCAGCCTGGAGGAGAGGAGGAGGAGGGGCGGTGTCAGGCTGATCACCGGGGCCGAGTGATCCTGGCTCCTGCACCTGAAGAGAGCAGGCTGGTGGCCATAACACCCCCACACATGAAAAAAGAAAGAAAAGGGATAAAAGTTAGTAAAACACACAACAATACTAACTTTTAAAACTTTTTCTGGCCATAACAACAAGTATAATTGTTCAAGTTTACAGGAATAATTTTTCCAAGGCAATTATGGATTATATTAATTGGGGGTGGGGGGTGGGGTGGGGTGGGGGGGTGGTACATGTGTTAAAGCCCGTTTACCATTAGAACATACTGTAAAGACCCCCCGGTCCTCATGCCAGTTGTGTCCCCCGCCCCACTTCTAAAGTCAAAACTACCTCCATGGGTGCAGAGATGGACTAAAAACAGCAGCATTACTCATTATTATTAATTATATGCACACACCTCACTTCTGATTGGCTAACAGAACACGTTCAGCCATGTTGCAAATGTGGCAAGGTGGAGAAACGAGGGCCCAGGCAAAATTTGATCCCCAGACTCCCGGGTGAGAGTCACGTGCGCTAACCAGTCAGCCAAAGGAACATCCCTCTGGCCAAGTAGCCAGGGCGCATGATTATTCGGGTCACAGTGACAGGGCGTTCATCCTGTCACACAAAGGCACCCACTCTCCGCTCTCTCCTCACTGCAAAAACACTAAAAAAAAGTCTTTCTGTGGGCGGGTGCGAGCAAAGATGGGTGAGGCCAGGAATGCAAATTCAGTGTGACATCACAGTGTGAGGATTTTCAAATCCTAGCATTTCACTGTCTATTTTCTATCAGAAGCAGAAAGGTGTAGAAAAGACCGTTTTCATATTCAGCCTGCATGAAAAACTCAGAGTGACCATTTATATTCAGAAGTAATCATTTCAAAAATGTTTTTTCTGTCAACTACACATTTAAAAGGAAATTAGATCATTTTCAAATCGTTCAAAAAATAAAAGTTTCATTAAAAAGTCATTATTATATGTTTTCACTGGTCTATTTATCATGCGGGCCACAACATTTAGTTGTTTTTTTTTCTACTACTGATTTTATTGTGATTTTGTTGTTGCTGCACTACTCATAAAACCTGCAACATTTATATGACAAGAATGTTATGACTTTTATGAAGGAATTGGAAAAATAAGGCACTGATGAAAACAAAGTTGTTAGTTCTCCCAACGGAGCCCCATGTTGGAAGCTGAAATCGTAGCAGTGGAGCTGAGCTGCTGTCAGCCTCTCTCTAGAAAACAAAGCTCTTGGCTTCTAGCCTGTCTCACTGAAAGCCTTAAAACTGACAACAAAAAAAGTCCAATTTGTTTTTGCCCTAGCAGAGATTTCTTTGCAAGTGTTTTGTGGTTGTTGCTAAGCAATTTGATGTTTTTACTCTTGGGTGGGAAAGTCCAGATTATTAAAGCCTACTGTTTAAAAGTCAGAATGTTTCTTGACTCTCGTTCAACAGCTGCAGGACCCAAAATCTCCAGGTTAGAAAAGCAGCCTGGAAACTGGACTTAGCTGAATGTGTCACAGTTCTGTTACCCACCAATGGGCAATTAGATTTGTAGCTTGTTTTAAACGCAGTTAACGTTTTTGTCTTTAATTCTCAGGACAGTGTTGGAGGAGAAATTATTTATTTTATAAATCTTGGTGGGATAGCTATGTGTGGAAAACCATTTCATTCCCAATGAAATAAATACTATTATCAACAAATACATAATCAATGCGAAGATTCTGCTCTCAGTAATATTTTTACAAAGGCAAATGCAGTTTTTGCTTTGTGCCATGTTTTATTGGTGCGACAGTCACATAGTTTTCATACAAGCAGGAGGTCAAAGGCCAACGCTATGCAGAACCAGGTTTTAGGTTACACACAATAAGGCAAAGGGGATTTGCTGCAAAGTGAATTCATCTGAAGTTAAAGTGCGTGAGTGTTCAAGGGGGCTGAAAGTAAATATCAACACAGAAGACAGGGCGAGGTGAACAGGAGCTGGAAAAGTAACATCAAAATAAGAAATTTATACATAGAATATTTCCTCTTAACAAATAACGGGACATTTTATTATTTTAAACAGTTTTCATTTTGTTTTCTAGAACGTGGCATTGTCTCTGTTCTTTTTGTATATATAAAAAAGGAAATTCAAAGAAGTTTCACATGTTATGAACATGTTGCAAAACCACATTTCCAATTGACACATTCAGGTTGATATTTTAGGAAGTGAAGTAGAGCTTTTGATATTTAACTGGCAGTAAATGTCAGTCAGAGCACCTTCAGTCGGGAGAATCAGGGAAAAGATCCTATTGGGAGTCAAGATTAGAAGATTTCCACCATCAAAAACAGCTAAAATGTACATCAGTCTTTTAGGTGGAGGTAATGGAGTGGATCATATTTTTTATTTTTTATACCACTTAACTATTGCATCAGTTACACAGTTTTCAGTTTAAATAAACATCTGATGCAAAAGTGATGCTGTGTAAAAAGTTGAAAACAAACATTCACTCAGCTTTGAATCTCTACTCGATCCTCCGAGCCGAGGTCACTCTGCCGCCTCCGCCCTCTGCTTCAGGTAAAAATGTGGTGTCAAACCCAATCTGACACATCTGGTGGCAAAAACAAATGTAATCCATGCATGTTTGCTGCAAACTGTTGTATAAATGTGAAACACAACATATTCACAACCCATTTTGTAGACTTTGATCAGCAGATTCACTTCAACTCAATATTATTTTGAAACATTTAGTAAATCCGCTATTAGGAGGTTCTGAACTATCAGTCGGATTAGTAACTTCTGAGTATGACACAAGCTCCTTTCAGATCTGTGATACGCTGAAGTTGGAATGAACAAACATACAAGTGTTTATGTATTTCCATTTCATGTTTTCAGAGTACAATTAAGCAATCTACATCTGACACACAATAACTCCATTCAGCAGTCAATATTAATGCTAGAAAGCAGCTCCTCCAAGGCCTCCAGCTTCTGATTGGCCTCTTCGATCGCACTGTACGTCTGCACGTTGCTGGCAATGTGGTAGCGGATGTCGTCCACCAGAGGGACGGAGTCCGTCTCCTGTCGCTCCTCCAGCGATGCAGCATCCTCCTTGATGATCTCCGCAAACTCAGCCTGCTCCACCAGCTGTGACACACAGGTGAGATGGGTGCATGGACGTGAATTCAGGATGTAAGCACGCTTTCCCACACCACTTCTCACAGCTCCAACACTATCAAAGCTTTTATCCAAATACAGATATGAAAATATTGTAATGTGGCCTCTGAAAGTAGACTTTAGTTAGAAATGTGGTGCCAAAGATAAAAGGCTAGTCAGATAGCACAAACAACTGTTCTGCCTCTAAAGCAATCTCCCCCCATCAAACTTAATGAAGGCCAAATAAAAGCATGCACCCACACACCCATATATTTAAGAATATTTCACCACCTTAACCTGTCCATTATAATTTTTATTTTGAAGCACAAGGTGGTTACAGGTCAACTGCTGCTCAGATCAGTTGGTAGTTTTGGAAGAAAAAAGAAAAAAAACTCAAAAGGTTTAATATAGAAGTCCAAAAATACTCTATAAACACCAAATCTGAGGCTGGAACAATAATAAAACAAACTCTTTCTAAAGCATACGGTTATTCAGGCTTAATGAAACTTGGATGACATCATCACGTAGAAACAGACACCCACCCGCTCAATGATCTTGGCCATGAACTCTGTGCATTGATCTTCCAGCCGAGAGAGACGGAAAAGCTTGGCCGTCTTCCACATGTGCAGGACGTTTTCCTCGCATATCGTCTTCGCGAGTGTCTTCCCACAGAGACGCTTCAACCCCGGCAGCAGGTACATGTCAGCTACGCACAGAACATCAAACACATCCTCCATCCTCAGCTGCACACGAAGAGTAACCAGTCAGGAAACAAACGGCAACAAAAAGCATTTGATGATGATGTAGTTCATCACAATGAGCATCTCATTTGTTTGCAGAAGCTGAGCACAAACCTCCGTGTCGTCCGTGTAGATGTAGTACATGATGTGGATGAAGATTTCATGGGGGATGTTGTGTAACGTAAGCATGGGGGTGCTGGGCTGGGACTGCAGCTGCTCTCCCTCGCTGAAGTGATCCTCCAGTAAGGCTTTAAAATAATCACTGCGTCCACAGAAAAAGGCCTGCAAACATACCCGCAACAACAAATCTGGCATTTGCATTCACGAGGATCTGGACAGAGTGTGAGTGCTGCAGCTTGTACCTTATGACACAAGAAATCATAACCCTCCACTCTGAAGCAGATATCAGGATAAGTTGGGAAACGGTTGACTCTGTTGAAAGGAAGCTCACCAAATCCTACCTGAGCAGAAATAGCAGAAGACAACTTATAAAAACAGCTGTGGTGTGTTAAACATCATGATTTCATTGCCACTGTGTCCTTACTTGTAGTTCAGTGGGTAAGGCGCTGTCCGCTAACTGAGCCATCTCCTCCTGGAGTTGACACGTGTGAGGCTCCAGGCTGAGAACATGCACATAGGTGCCTGGCTTGGATGACACTTCAGTATGAAAGAAAACACAATTGGAGAAAAAACAGTTCTACACAAACAAACGGATCAGGCAGGGTGACGTCTTACCAAAGTCATAGACCTGTTTACATTTATTCTCCAGCTCTTCTATTAGATCTGTCATTTTACACTGCTTAGCGAGTCGCCTGCTGTCCTCCACCAGATTTATGTCAATATCCATTCGTCCTGTAACAAAGAAAGAATGGTGATCATTAACACCTTTTTAGTTAAACTTGTAGATTTACACAAAAATACTTAAATAACATAAACAACAGGAAATCCGCGCTGCATCCAGTTGAGTTCCGGTTCTCACGGCCAGGATCGAAAGCGTGAAACGAAAAGGGAAGGGGCTGGAGCTCTCGGTTCAATCTTATGATTTATTAGGTGCAAGAAGAAATTATAAGATTGAACTTAGAACATTTTTTCCATCTCCAATTTTGCTAAAATTGCTGGAATTTCTGCAGCTTTGTTTCTTATTAAGACAAATTAGATATTTAACAAGCAGCTCGTTTTTATAATATACCTAAAGGCACAATAATACTGCAACATTTCTACATTATTCCCAAGTAGAGGCTAGATAACTTGATGCTTCAGTACACACTCACCAGTATAAAAATATTGCAGAATTGCTCCAAAGGCTGCAGGATTTATCTTAAAACAAAACACATTTTATGGCAATGTAACAAAGCAAGTATGACAGAATTAGTCAGCCAGATCATTTTGATTACCAGAGGGTGCTTGAGTGTGATCAGGCTCTTCCCATTCCACTTGGTCTCAAACATTTCTGTAAAATACTCTGAGCGGGCACTGAGGACACATCGGTGGGCTGGAAATGTTTGTCCATGAACCTGGAACTTGACGTCGCTGTGCTGACCCTGCTCCAGTAACCTACAGGTAAAATGCAAAAACACTTTTTATTTACAGTGTTGTATCAGTGCAATGCTATGCATGTTTGTTTCTCCTTTTGCACTTTCTTTAAAATTAAATAACAGAAGTATATGACTCTTACATGTGCAGAAAGTAGTTAAAGTCATTCCTCTGCATGGCTCGGACGCTGACACACTTATAGTCTTTCAGCAGGCGTCGTATCGAGTCACTCAGAGAGCCGTAGACACACCTCTCACCATCAAACGTGTTGGCTTCACACTTGGCGCCTGATAGTGAAGTGATATAAACACTATTTTGTGACTTCTTTACTTTGATTATAGGTGCTTTAATTAAATCAGAAAGACTGAATAATTTTACCACTAGCCAACAGGTACTGGACCAGCTCCTCATGACCACAGAGACAGGCATAATAGCTGTTGGACAAAATGAAAATATTTCCTTAAATGATGTTAGATACCTACTAGACTGGATTTCCTGCAGGTGTCAGACTTACAGAGGGGTGCTGTCCCATTTATCTCTCACATTGAGGTCCACATCTCTTTGCTCAACAAGGTATCTGAATGAGATATGAACAGATAGTCAAGTGGAGGTACACACAAGTCCCCAAATATGAAATAACCGATCTAACGGTTTTAGTGGAAATAAAAACAATCCCAAGGCCACCTTTATTTTGTTTTTTGTTGTTTTGTTTTGTTTGTTTATTTAATAAATTCTGCAGAACAGCTTTGATTTATTCATAAACGTAATATGAAGAGCACTTCGTATAAATGAAATATAACTAAAGTGTTTAATAGGAAAAACAGTGCAAACATATCAGAGAGACGAAAATATTTGTCAGTGACTAAGTCACATCTGTGCAAACGCATCCTAGTTAACCTCAAGGCTGCTGTTTTCTTCGTTTTCATGGAAACCATGTAAAATATACATTTCTCGATCAGCTTTATCCACAATCAGGTCAGCGGAAGCCGCCACTTACCTGACTCTACAAATGTCACCCTTCCTGCAACTACTAAACAAATCGTACACATCCATGGCAGCCTCGGTGTTGTCGGTCCTCTGTGATGCATTGAGACGGCCTGTCTACCGGACAGGTGAACGATGGCTTGGTGCAATTTAGGTTGCTGCTGAGTGGAGGGTGATAAAGTTGAAAGGCTTCAGACACCTTCTAGCACAATTGTTGACCAGGTTCGGTTCTGCGTTTTGGTCGTGAGTCACGTGATTAGCGTAAGCCTCCTTCACTTGCTTTGTGGAAAACGCGTAAACAACAGATCTCAAACAACTCCTCGGCAAATGAAGGGATGCTGTGGCTTTACGATACTTCTAAATGATCACATGAAAATAAAATATCACTTGAACAAATTCATATTAGCATTTAAAAATGTTTTCACTTACTTTATTAGAGAGCATGTGTTTAAAAATGAAATTTCCGAACTTACGTGCCTAACTTTAAGGCATCAAAGGGTCTTGCGTTTGTTTTTGGAAAGTAAAGCCCAAACTCACGCGAGATTTGGTATGCAGCGCGAGAATAAAGATGGCTGAATAAAGCTCCGTCAAGATTATTTCATCTGTATGAAAAAACACAACACATACTACTGCAATATAAACGAATTAAAAAGCATAACAATACAGTTAAGATCCAAAGATTTACTCAACAAGAAATCCATTCACTTCAATTTATTCTGTTTGACAGAAAATAAATTACATCACTGTTTCTGGGGGGAAAGGTTTATTCCTGAAAGTTTTTAATGTAAAAATGAACAAACACAACATTTATGTATTTTTCTATTATAATGTAAATTATATCGTTATGTGGCTTCTAAATTAGTATATTACAATAAGAAAACTTCAAGATGAATGAGAGATTTGGAAACTTCTATCTTTGAAGTTTGGTGAGATTCAACATCTGAAGCTCTTTGCAGTAGGAGAGTGTTTCCCTCTGTGGGTTCAACACATCATCTTGGGAACTCTGGAATGGAGAAACAGGGAAATGCATTTGTACCTATTTGTTGTTGTCTTTCTCATTTCTAATTTTATCTTTCACTTTTTTAGATGTTGCCTTAACATTTTTACTTTGTTCTAGTGTTCTGTTGCAGTATGTTTCAAAAGTTTATTTATTTGTTTGTTTTGAAAATGGCTGAATTGATTAAAGTTTTCTCTAGAGCTGGGTGTCCAGTAATCGGAGGATTGTAGGATCGGTTCTGGCTCCCAACAGAGCATGCTGCTGTTGTGTCATTAGGCAAGACACTTAACCCCTATTGCCTGCTGCTGGTGGTCGGAGGGCCTGATGACGCCAGTGCTCAGCAGCCTCACCTCTGTCATTGCCCTTCAGTGCAGCTGTGGCTACACTGCAGCTCATCACAACCAGGGTGTGAATTTGTGTGTGCATGGGTAAATGACTGATTGTGTTGTAAAGTGCCTTGGGGGGGTTCTAGTACTCTAGAAGGCTCTACAAATACAGGCTATTTAACATTTAACTGTTTTATCAACTAGTTATTTGGGCATTTGGAGATTTTGGAGTAAAAACAAGGTTCACTCCCTATTGTAGCCAAATATCAACGCAGCTGCATGCCGGGACCTTAATCAAGGTTACAAGTGAGTTTGTTTCAGAAAATTCCTGACAGTCAAGTATGCAACTGCCCCCTTTCATATACCAAGTCTAAAGTGTAAATGTCATGCACATCCTTACTTTAAACACTACACAGTGGCAACACTCAGCCTCTGAAAGCCACCTCTGGAAAACGTTCTGGGTGAACTGGCAGCCATTCAGGAATCCACTGTAACAAGTTATCTACAAAACCTTCCTTCTGTTTTGACAGTCTGGGTATGAAAGACTGTTAATGACTCATACCAGTCCAACCTACTCATCAGCTGGTTGAGGCTAATTGTAAAAGAGTTAGGAGCAGCACAAGCATGCAGGGTGTCGCCCAGGAAGTGTTTCATACAATACGATGTGTGATGTGCAATCAAATTTGACCAATTATCCAGGGATTTCTTAAAAACATACCCACATCATGATGCTGCCGCCACCATATGAGGTTGTGATTTTAAACACGTTCTGGAGTAGCATCATGCACACTATTTTCATTCAGTCAACTAAGTGTCTCCCTTTGCTGTTTCAGGGAGAATATATTGCTACTCTTTTTAAAGTCGGTCTTTGTGGGATCCATGGATTACAAAATGTAGACAGACAGGCCTGGTTCTGATGTATTTCAATAAAGCTACAAAGAACTGATGTCTCTAAATTGAGATTCATTTAGCTAACATATAATTTAATGTTTTAATACAATTAATCACGAAATATTCAGATTAGAGACCCTAGTTCAAATAAATTGAAATAGTCTTCCAAATTCCACTCATTTTTGAACTGCTGCCTCACCCTGAAGCATAATATTGTCAAAGTTTAAGATTATATAAAAAAGAAAGAAACTATTTGACTAACACTTCATTCCTATCTAACAATTACCAGGCACAGCAAATTATTAGTTTGCGAGTTAATTGTGGCAGCTTTATTTACTGGTGGTTTTCCACATTTCTAGTAACTCCTGTCATCAGGAGAGGAGAAGCACTGCTCAATAAGATTATTGACAAAGAAATGGGCTTTTATCACTCGATTGAGTGCGAATGTTTCACTGTTTCTTCTGTCAAGTTTGCATTTGCATTGCATTATATTCTAGAGGAAATCAAAATGAGTAGCATTAAGAGATATTAATGTGTGTGTGTGTGTGTGTGTGTGTGTGTGTGTGTGTGTGTGTGTGTGTGTGTGTGTGTGTGTGTGTGTGTGTGTGTGTGTGTGTGTGTGTGTGTGTGTGTGTGTGTGCACAGAAGCAGATAGCTGAGTGAAGTTGGCAAACCTGATTTAATTGACACGTCAAACTACATAAAACACACATGCACTACAGAGACCTGACTATGACATCATGCAATTGTCCTTAGTCAATAAAAAGTTTTTTGCAAACTTTCATGCCACCATGAAAATATTAATTATTTTATTGCACTTTTTGATTTCACTTTATTTGAAAAGCATCTTCCGCGACCTTATCACACGCCCAAGGTGCTGGACAATGTAACAATCAACAACAAGTAAGACTGTACAAAACAGCTGTAAAAACATTAAAGCTAATTAAAAAAAACACACGTTGCATGCAGGAAAAGGAAGCCACACTACATCTGCTGTTGGAAAGCCATGACATAAAAATGTGTCTTCAAACGAGACTTAAAAGCCAGCAAGGAAGGTGACTGATGTACAGTTAGAGGCATTTCATTCCATAGCCTTGGAGCCAACACTGAGAATGTACAATCCCCCCGTAACTTGTACTTTGAATGTGGAACTACCAACAGTTCCCTGTCAGCCGAGTGGAGGGCTCTTGATGGAGTTCAAAAGGCTAGCCAGGTAAGAAGTAGCAGTTCCCTGAAGAGCCGTATACACCAGAGTTACCATCAGGAATTTCACCCTGAAGTGCAGAGCCAGTGCAGAGATAGCAGCACAGGAGTAATATGCTCTCTACGTGTAGTGCCTGTCAAGAACCCAGCAGCCACATTTTGGACTAATTGTAATCGCATCATCGCACCCTGACTTATGCTGACATACAGCGCGTTGCAGGAGTCCATTCTGGATAAAACCAAAGCAGTGAGTTGTTCTGTGAGAAGCACTCAATCACTGTGATGTCAAATCCCCCCCCCCCCCCCCCCCAAAAAAAAACTTAGCATTTGCTTCCAGAGAAGTTCTTACAAAGGTTGGAAGACAGCTTTAATAATAGCAAGATGAAAGAAAATATTTTCATTTTCAGATTTGAAAGCACTTGGCTATTTTCCAAAAAGCATGCATTCCTGCCCTAATGGCTGAAACCTCTGCTGCCTCGTAAAGCTCTCAGACAGACAGAAATTAGTCACATCCTGCTTCACTGGAGCAAAAGGAAGCATTTTACCTGAACAAGAGCTGCGAGAACAGCTGGATCTGAAACTTTAGCAACAGCAAACCTCTGTCTGTCAAACGCAGTCACCTTCATATCTGACAAAACAAGAGAAGAGCTTAAGTCTATAATATTCTCAGATTTGTTGTTTTATTTACCTCTGATGGTGGAGCGATGTTGTGCAGATGGCTTTGCTCCAGTGGCATTCAGACTTTACGAACAATCAGAGGACACCTGGACCTGGTTGTGTGAGAAAGTTAGAGCTGTGTTTCTGTTTGTTTGTTTTTAAATGAGGCGCAGGACTGGCTGTGGCAGAATTTCCAAAAAGATTAAACACATTTTGACATTAAGTGAACAAACCAGTTTTTTTGTTTTCAGGCGGTCTCTTAATGCCACAGCTTTCATTGTCTATGAAAGTAAATAAAACTAAAACCTCTTTCACTTCTAATGTTTGCATGTCATGAAGAAAATTATTTGATGAAGCAAAATCAGAATTCTTGAGTGCTCCCTGCTCAGATGTGTGGAGGAAATGCTTCAGCGGTAATCCAGGAGAAGCAGTCAGTCCAGAAAAAGTCATAAAGCTGTTGCATCAAGTATAAGAGCTTCACATGCAGCTGTCATAGCCCACACACACACAGATACACTTGATAAACACAGTGTGTGCTGCAACTGCAGCAACATTTCAAATCAGTTTTCGTTTTATTTAAAGCCTTTTTTTTAAATGAAGTGCTCTGAGAGAGAAGTGTCAGACGTTCTGTGTGCTTTGTGAGAAAATCGTGTCAGAGTGTGAATGATTTTTTTTTATTAATCCAAAAATAAAGCAAGGTGTTTGTCAATGGAAATAACTACTCTGGTATTTGATATTTCTCCTTGGAATTTGAAGCAAACGCTTGAATAAGCTGAATTTGCCCTGAAAAGAAAAGCTGCAGCTCTCCTTCAGGGTGCTGAAAAGAAGGAGGAGAACCCTTCAGGGTGAAACATCAAATAGAAGATCAAAACTAGTGATGCTCTGATGTTGTGAAGCAAACCCAAATCTCCGTACAGTCGGAACTCTTAGTTTTTTATTTTAAGGACAAATAAATCTGGGTATCATCTGGAAAGACGTAGAAACGAAGACAACATGACTGATAGTCAATTGTAGAAACTCCAAATGTCTCAATCAATAACTATTTCTGGCTGATGTTTTTAGGGTGGAGTCTAAATACTTACAGCTCTCTCCCTGTTTTTGTTTTTCACTGAATCAAGAAGATTGCAGAGAATGGTGGGTGTGGGTAAAGTTGACAAAATTTGATCAAACAGATAAGTCAGGAGTGGAAAGTGATGACTTAGGTGACGTAAATGTGCAGAAAAGAACATAACATTGAATAATTCCAATAATGTGAGTGACTGTTTTGATTTCACACGTTGTTTCTTATCTTTAGTAAGAGTTTCTCATCTTCCATTTTGTTATTTTCCAGGTCTCCCTCAAAAAACTGATTTTACCTCAAGTGACACAAAATAAAGGTTAGAAAAAGTAAAGATGACTGTTAAAAATCAAGAAGCTTGCCATCCATGCTTTGGTGTTCATACATCTTTTTTTGTCTCGTGGTTATTTCCTGGTTCACTCTGCTGACAGAGCTAAAAGAGTTTCTAGTGAAACATAAATGACGATGGGGTAGGTGGGAGGCATTGGACTGGTTAATCCACATTCATAAACTCGGTTATCACACCACTCCCGCGTCTGCTTTATAAAGTCTCCAGAACAGATAAACGATGCACTGCAGAGAACCGTCACCACCTGATCTGTTCATCCTCCTTGGCTGTGAGAATCCTGAACAACAGCATCATGAGTCTGAGGAACAAACGCAGAAGCCGCTCTGAGCATCACTTCTCTGCAAGAAGCTTCACCAGACCAGCTTTGGGATCTTCCACCAACCCTAAAACCAGCAACTCTGAGCTGGTGACGGCAGTGTCCGTCAACAAGAGCCTGCTCGCCCCTCTCAACTTAGAAATCGACCCCAAAATCCAAGCTCTTCGCAATCAGGAGAAAGACAAGATCAAGGGCCTCAACAACCGCTTTGTCTCATTCATAGATAAAGTAAAAAGGATTGTCACAGGTCTAAGGGAAACTAGCTTTTTGGAGCTCAGAGGCTACATTTTGGACTGAGTTGTTGTTGTTTTGTCTCCCAGGTCCGACTCCTGGAGCAGCAGAACAAACTTCTGAAAACCAAGTGGAAACTGCTGCAGGAACAGAGCGCTGCATCCTCTGACATCGATCCGCTCTTCAACTCTTACATCAGCAGCCTGCAACGACAGCTGGAGCAGCTCAACAGAGACAAGCACGCTTTTGGCGTGGAAAATGAACACATGCACAAACTGGTGGATGATTACAGGGAAAAGTGAGTCTGCAGGTTGGACATAGAGATTTTTAGGGAAGAAGTGATTAAAATCTGACCATGTGGTGAGATGTTTTTGACTGTTTCAGGATTGAAGATGAAAGGAACAAGAGGACTGATGCAGAGAATTGTTTGGTCTACCTCAAAAAGGTGAGCACAAAACACCTTTATCTTTAATCTCAAGATTTATCCACATATATCAAATCTGAATAATTAGTTGAGTCATTTAAATCAGGTAACTGAAGCATGTCACATACAAAAGAGAAAAAAAATTACCAAAACAGCATTTATTTTTTAATTTACCAGGATGTGGACGAAGGACGCATCTCTCTGTCACATCTTGGAACGTTGTTGTCCTCGATGGGGGATGAAATAGCATTCCTCAAAGCTGTTTATGATCAGGTACAAAATACAAAACCTCACTTTGCTAATTCTCCCCCCAAAAAGAGGTCAAAGCAAATCTTAAACCAATATCTAGTTTTCTCACTGATGTGTGTGATGTTTTTGTTAAAGGAGCTGGATGAGCTGATGGGGAGCACACAGGAAACCTGTGTGGTGGTGGAGATGGATAATTCCAGAGACCTGGACATGGATCACATCATTTCTAGTGTCAGGGCTCACTATGAGGAAATCGCTGCTCGCAGCAAGGAGGAAACTGAGACCTGTTACAGGACGCAGGTGAGACGGACGACCCTGGGTCAAAAACAAATTGTAACTATTCCAGCTGTATTTAGTGCATTTCCTTGTACTTTTGGTGATATTTTTATTTTTGCATAGTTTTTGTTGTTACTTTATTATAATTATATTTATTTGTGCTCTCACTCGTAGTAAATATTCTACTACAGTTTACTACACCGTGTTTTTTTAATATAGTAAATTAGATTTTTATATTTAATGTGTGTGATTTTTAACCCCACGGCCTCTAATTGTTTTAGTGATTCTACTTTTTTGCTAAATGTCCCCACTGAGGATATTAAAGGTGTGATTTATTCAATACATGTGCTGCGTTCTCCAGTGTAAATCAATGTCTTATGAGTCATTTAAAAAGCTACGATGCTCCTGTTCTGAGATGCAGAAATTTGCTGGTGCAGAGGTGGGCTGAAAACAGCAGGATTACCTATTGTCACACCCTGTCCTGTCTCCCCATTCTGTTCAGTCCTGTGTCCATGTTAATTGCTCCCACCTGCTTCTCGTTTCCCAATCACCCAAGCTCCCAGCCCTCTTGTACTTAAACCCCTCCAGTTCTGTGTCTCTTGTTGGGTCATTGTTTCTATGTTAGCGTGTTCTCTATTAAAACCTTTAATCGTTCCTGTGTGCCTGCTTACTTGCTTCCCTCACCCGGATATGGATCCTTGCATCCGCTTCATTAACCGCCACACGCTGACACTTATTATTAATGATATGCGCATACCCCTCTTCTGATTGGCTAACAGAACGCGTTCATGTTGCAAAGTCACTATTGCCCTCTCCCCTCGCTGCAACAGTGTTTTTTAAAAAGGTTTCCTGCGGATGGGCGCAAGCCGAGATGGGCAAGGTCATGAATGCAAATTCACAGCTTGACATTGATATGTGAGGATTTTCAAATCCTAGCATTTCACAGTCTATTTTCTATCAGAAGCAAATGCAGGAGACAGGTGTAGGAGACTATTTTTGCGCTCAGCCTGCATGAAAAACTCAGAGTTGCCAGTTATAATCAGAAATAATCATTACTAAAGAGTTTCAGTCAATCACAGTTCTAATGTTAAGATAATAATGTTTTATTCTATTCGATTCTGGGTTCTACAAATCTGTAACATCACAGACATAAAACGTGCACCAAATTATATTGATCATGATGAACTTGCGTACTCTCTACTGACGCGCTGCTGTTTATGACCTCAGTTGGGTTTCTGTTCAAAACCAGAAAGATCAAACAGCTAATCCTCAACCATTAATGAGATGATCCAAATATTTTTCAGCAGAATTGTCCTTGACAAGTTTGACAATTACAGGTTACTCCTTTCATTTTTATTTTCCTTGTTCCCTTGTCCTCACCCCATCGGCACCAGTTTGACCAGATGGCTGCTCAGGCGAGCCAGTATGACAGTCAACTGCATAACACTCAGGATGAAGTTGCTCACCTGAAAGGACTCATCGCCCACCTCCAGAATGAGATTTCTGCTGTAAAAAAGCAGGTTAGTGACTTTAATGTTAGTTACAAACTCAAAGGCAGCAGGCTACATTTGTAAAACAATCCTAAATTAATCCTAATTAGTTTGTGTCTTGGGCTTGCCGTCAGCTTAGTTTTCTGAATTTTGTATATTTTTTTCTTTTCAATAAATAACAAACAAACACAAATGTACCTGAATTTTAACTTTGCTACAGGCAGCCAACCTTAAAGATGGCATCAACAAGATGGAAGCAGATGGGGAAAAAGCCTCGCTGTATGCCAAATACCACATCCGGGACCTGGAGGAAGCTCTAAAAAGGGCCAAACTGGAAATGGCCAAACAGATCAAAGATTACCAGACCCTCGTGGGCATTAAGATGACCCTCGACATAGAGATATCCACTTATAAGAAAATGCTGGAGGCAGAGGAGTGCAGGTGGGTTAAACATGCAGATATCCGATAAGTTTTTAGTTTGATAAATATCATAACACTGGAGAGTCACTGGAAACTTGTTGGTGCAAACGGTAAAACCTCATGACAAACAACTGTTGTTAGAGGCATGCAGCTCCCCCTGGAGCCAGCTTTGTAATTCTTGTTTTTCTTACATGCTACTCTAGTGCTCAGTTTTCCTTCAGCTCCAAATGAAAGTACCTCACTAAAATATAAATGCTCATAGTGTGTTTGTCTACTCCCTTAGAATGACTCTGAACTATAATCCAGTGCAAACCCACCAAGCAGCACCTTCCAGAGGTGAGTATCGTCTATATGGATGACACAATGCTTTCCAACTTCACTGTAAAAACCACATTCACAAACATTTATTTACATCTTACTCTTCCTAAGCTAGAACCTCTCTAAAGCATTGCTAAATGATCAGAAGCACTGATTGGAGCCACTCCTTTTTGTACGCTACAGTTTCTGTGGCTGTGAATCACTTTGTTGTATTTCAAATTTATAAAAGGATCACTCTGGGTTCTTGAAATGGAAATTAAAAACGACAAAACAAATAAAAATCTGGTTGATCAAAGAAACTAACTACAATATTTTGAGAGTAAATCTGTACCTTGGGGGCCACCTAGTGGTCGCGGGGCTCTTTGTTTTTGCACTGTTGGCACACTGGCACTGATGAACGTCTGATCCTGTCTTGTGTGTGTTTAATTTATATATAGAGAATCTGCCGGGGACGTCAGGCCCAGTTCTCATCAAGATGACTCAGAGCATGACTTACAAATAAAGCAGGAAGCAGGCTGCAGACCTGCTGCAGCAACAGCCGTCAGAGTCAGCCTTTATAATGATTTCTGTACAATCTGTCGTACCTGAACAAATGACTTGTGTGTTTAAAATGAATATTACTATTTGCTGAAAACAAAACTTTTTCAAACCTGTTAAAGGTCTTTTTGCTGTAATCAACCATGTTTTAGATCTCACATGTGAGCAAGATGGTGAAGTTAAATGAAATGCAGAATATACACAGATGTGAACCTAAACAAGTAAATTCAGTGGGTTCAAATAAAAAATCCAGCAAATTGGCTTTTTATGGTCACTCATAATTAATTAGGATGAAAGTGTTTGAACTAAAATGTCAAAGTGAGATGGGCACACATTTTCTACAAATAGAGAGAAATAACACAATATATTTAGGTTTTTGTCCTGACATGAAAATATGAACAATTTATTCTAGTTCCTTAATTTAATAGTCGTGTTTAGATGTCCAGTCTGTTTATTTCAAGCTTCAAGTGTTTTCTCTTCTTGGCGAATTGACAGAAATGGTGTTGTGGTTGTAAAGATCACAGACTCCTGGTCAAAGCAAACGTGTCAGAACTGTTTTTCAGACATAATTCACTATTTCTGGGTTAAATCAAATAACAGGTAACCTGCTATTATTTTTACATTGTTGAAAATCCATAAAAAGAAAAAAACACTAAAAAGAAACTGCCACACATTTAATCCCCAAACATAATATTTTATTAGATACAAAAACCCAACATTTTATAATAATAATAATAATAATTATTATTATTATTATTATTAGTAGTAGTAGTAGTAGTAGTAGTAGTAGTATTTGTTGTTGTTGTATTGCTGTTGTTCATATTTCATATTAAGAATAGAGTTCAGGAGTTCAACTTGCTGATTTACTCATTTGTGAGAGCCACAGACATATACACTCACTGGCCACTTTATTGGGTACGCCTTGCTAGTACCGGGTTGGACCCCCGTTTACCTTCAGAACTGCTTTAATCCTTTGTGGCATGGATTCAACAAGCTACTGGAAACCTTCCTCAGAGTCTTCGGTCCATATTGGCATGACAGCATCAGCTGTTGCTGCGACTCTCCTGTTCCACCACATCCCAAAGGTGCTCTACTGGACCGAGATCTGGTGACTGTGGAGGCCATTTGAGTACAGTGAACTCATGTTCAAGAAACCATGCAGTCTGAAATGATACGAGCTTTATGACATGGCGCACTGTCCTGCTGGAAGTAGCCATCAGAAGACAGGTACACTGGGTCATAAAGGGATGTACATGGTCGGCAACAATACTCAGGTAGGCTGTGGTGTTGCAACAATGATCAATTAGTACTAGGGAGCCCAACGTGTGCCAAGAAAATGACCACCAGCCTGAGCCATTGATACAAGGCAGGATGGATCCATGCTTTCATGTTGTTGATGCCAAATTCTGTCCCTTCCATCCGAATGTTGCAGCAGAAATTGAGACTCATCAGAGCAGGCAACATTTTTCCAATCTTCTATTGTCCAATGTTGGTGAGCCTGTGTGAATTGCAGCCTCAGTTTCCTGTTCTTAGCTGACAGGAGCGGCACCTGGTGTGGTCTTCTGCTGCTGTAGACCATCTGCCTCAAGGTTTGATGAGTTGTGGGTTCAGAGATTCTCTGCGGCATTCTTTGGTTGTAACCAGTGATTATTTGAGTTACTGTTGCCTTTCTATCAGCTTGAACCAGTCTGGCCATTCTCCTCTGACCTCTGGCATCAACAAGGCCTTTTCTCCTACAGAACTGCCGCTCACCGGATGTTTTCCCTTTTTCCGACCATTCTCTGTAAACCCTAGAGATGGTTGTGTGTGACAATCCCAGAAAATCAGCAGTTTCTGAAAAACTCAGATCAGCCCATCTGGCATCAACAACCCTGCCATATTCAAAGTCACTTAAATCACCTTTCTCCCCCATTTTGAACCTCGGTTTGAACTGCAGCGGAGCACCTTGACCATGTCAACATGCCTAAATGCACTGAGGTGCCACCATGTAGCCAGGGAGTGTATATGTTTTTATTACAGTCATGAAAACTGACTTTAAGGAAAAATGAGAATGTTTGCAGCGTGCTACTGATAAGAACAGGTCCTGGTAAAACGTCCTTGTGACTGTCATTGCAAACCAGTGTCTGACTATAGCAACATGTGGATCATTTAATCCATTTGAGTGCATCCTGGGAAGAGTGGCAGCTTCCTTTCCCAACCAGTTTCAGGCTTTATAGGCTCGATAGCAATGAGGACTTCCTCAAATATCGGCAGACCTGTAATTTTTTTAGATGCTATAAACCATGCTGCGCTTTTCTTCAGTTCAGCAACTAAACCAGAAGATTTCAATCAGCACAGTGAATGAACCTTGTTCAGTTGCTGCAGCAGAACAAAATCACGGCATGGAGTTGACTTGTTGATGCCACGGTTCACATCTCTGCTGTAAACAACACTAAATAATTTCTCAGAGAGAAATACTGACGCTTTGATCTGCTTCATCAAGCTCAGAATGAAAGTTCGGTGAAGGAGATGAGCACTCTCCTATCACGTCCATGCATCTACCACTCACAGGGGTGTAGCACCAAATTCTGGGCCCTAGGTACAAGTCTTCTAGGTGGGCCCCCATGCTCAATTACTTAATATCTCTCTTACACATTTTTTGTCATGCTATAAGACAAGATAATAAATATGATCTTAGTTTAACCTCTATATTGAGCAAATACAAATGCCAGCATAATAAAAGTGAAATGCCCAGACTTCACATATAATTATTTTTATTTGCCAACAATGTGTTCAAACAAAAATCCTGGAATTTATTTTCCAGTAAATGCCCACTGACGGGTCTTCATGTTAGCAAAATCACTTATGACATCTTTAAAGTCCAATCCTTTGGCTAATTGGCTTTCAATAGAAAGAAGAGCTAGGCTGTTCAGTCCATCCTGGGACATTGTTGATCTCAAATAATTTTTCACCAGTTTCAGTTTGCTAAAAGCCTGTTCACCCCCCAGCAACAGTCACAGGTAGTGTGCAAAATATCCTCAGTCCAATACAAACTTCTCCAAAAATGCTCTGTAATTGCATCCTAGATGGCATTAAGCAGCTCAAGGGGAGAACGAATGTGTGGAAATGTGGCACCATATATTGTTCTCAGGTGTAGCATCTCATTCTCAAATTCAGCTGTGAGATCCTTTTAATATTTTCTCATCAGTGCCTGGCATGATATCTTCATCTGCTCTTCAGTCATGTCTGTCATGTTCATGATGTTAAGCTTTGCTAATACTGATATATATTGATATATTAAATACATATGACATGAAATAAACCAGGTTCTCTCTGTGAATCAAATGTACTCTAAATATTATAATCCCTGCATTATCAGCCAAATTATAAGATTGTCCGTTTTCAAGATCAAATATAAAGAAATTTAAAATAGGCTTAAAATATCTAACCAAGTCAATAACAATCCTCTAACACCAGTGTCATCATGCTATACGAAAAACAGTGGCAGCTTCACATTCCTGAGATTACCACGAATCCATCGATACCAAGTTTGTCCTGGTCCATGACTGGGAAGGAGCTGAAATATCCACACAGAGTGAACCTGTTTTTACTGCGAGGTCCGCGAATTAATTGGCGGCGGCCGCCCGCGATTATAATTCTGATTAATATATATATATATTAATTAGTGTTTTCACTGATAACATTAATTAATTTATATTTGATCTTGATGGTGAAACTAAAGGCGTTTAACACTGAACACCTAACATGAATGCAGCTTCTGAGAGCTAGCTAATATCAGCTAAAACTGTGTTCTGCTGCTCACCGTCCTTCTATTTGCTTCTGTTCAATTAACTTTTCCTCCTTCTTTTCTTTTCTTTTCTTTTCTTTTCTGGAAGCCAGATTTCCCTTTCTTGGGAAAAGACATGACTGACTCTCCTGCCTCCAGCTCTGGCTGTCGGCATCTGCGATGTCTCATTAGCTGTACATGCTGCCATGCAGCCCCTGGCCGCTGGTGTGGACTAAACCACTTTGCACATTTTTAAGGGGTGACAGATGCCTCAGAGATTTTTCAGTTATTATTTTTAAGGCGAAATTCTGTTTCTTAACCTCTTTATCCAGGTAAAGGGAAGTTTATTAAGACATTAAGTAAGTTGGGAGGAAAAAACAACAACAATAAAACATTTTTATTCAAAGCTGTCTCAGGGCCCCTCCCTGCAGTGGGCCCTGGGTAAACGGTACACCCCCCCCCAGTCCAACGCCCCTGACCACTCATACTGGAGGCTGCAGGACTGCGTGGCTCTGACTTATGTCATCTTGTGCCTCGGCCAAAGTGAGACATTCAGTCTGTCTGACTTGAGAACAGAAAGAGATGATGGAAGTCCTATCCAGCTGAGTCTGTCTCAGACGGTAATGTAAGCATCACATCAGTCAAGCACTTTCCCTTCACCTGTTCAGCATCATATCTAAGCGTGTCTTCTGTGCTCAGCTTGTCACACCACATCTGGCAAATAGAGGCTGTTTCTCTTCTGGCTTCATCTGTCAGCACCAGAGTCACCCAGAACCTGAATGTCTCGACTAACCTTGGTGATGAGCAGTTTAAAGTCCTCTGTGCCGGACGTAAAGGCAGCAAGCTTAGCAGGCTGTAGTAAGAATAAACCATTTTCTGGACTAATGTATTTTTAGGACAAAAGTGTTACAGCTATGCATCTATTTTTAGGGTTGTGTTTTAAGTCTTCACTGTGGAATGACGGCAGCCTGCTGTGGTGACCTGGTGTCCTTGTTGACCTCATAAATTTCTCAGCTCAGGGATCCGGGCTTCACTAAATGGTGCAAAGCAATGCGCAGTCCTCGCTGCCGGCTACAGGAACTTCAATATGTATTTAAATTGTCAGTGATTGTGAAAGCTCCATTCAAATCTTTAAAAAGTGTGCCATTCTGTGGATTTTTATTTTTTTATTGAAAGGATGCAAGATAGTGAGTTGACTGCAGCGTCCATGGAGGCTTTTGCAGCAGTTCTGTGTTCCGGTCAGTCACAGTATAGAAACGTGAATCTGATAAATGATTGCATAAGTGACCGTGGAGTGAAAGCTACATGCAAAGCCCTGCAGCATCCATTTTGCAAGCTGCAGAGTTTCATGTGAGCCTGCTTCAAAGTGATAAAAACCAAAATCATCTCATTCCTTTTGTAGCAATGTCTGTGAAGGTTCTCAAAGAGCAACCATCTTTGAACAGAGGCGGTGGTTTACGACACCAACTGTCTGCCATCTATAATCCAGTTTTGAGATCCCTTCCCAGATGCCTCAACACCCACACATATCCTGGGCCATCTGACCTCAGGAATTCACATGATAGGGTGGGGCCAGGCTTCACAATGAGCTCACCCGAAACTCTGGCCACCCTCACACCTTGGCTCATGTGTTTATGTAGAAGATCGTCAGGGGGTCTTTTGTTCCCTCTTCGGGGGGAAACTCCCACTGGGTTTAAATCCGGGACTCTCCACCATTTGACCTTAGAACTGAAGAAGCCTCTCGGATGAGAGGTGAAACGTCTTCAAGCAACTCAAAGAAGTCCAAACGCTTTTCTTTCAAAGCTCCTTAGACTTTTTGTAGTAATCCTAATCGGCGACCCTTATGTCCTGCTTTTATTTCATATTGTATATTTCATTGCAGTTAACAAATGCTTGCTGGTCCCATTTTAAGGAGGCCTTGAAATCTGAGCACTGCTCTGTCTGAGCTCGACTTGTCACTGAATGAGTTGGGACAGGAGGGGGCGCTAAAGCTCGATCAAGGCCCGAGTCGACCAGGTAGTCCAATGGAATCTTGCAGGTAAAAACACATTTATCTGGTTGCCAACAAGCTACCACCTCTCAGACACTAAAATGAAACCATTTTGCCTAAAACCCCGCAGCTTGGGACAATGTGACTTAACCTCAGCAGTCTTTGAGGAGCGGAGCTTCTTCTGAAAAGTGGGACTTGTCAAATAAAATCCCTGGAGTTAAACTTCTCTGGGGTGCTGTTGCACATCCCAGCTGCTTGTTAGAGGAACTGAAGTGAGTTGACATTTTCTCAGACTGTCTCAATCACTTCTGATTGAGCGCTCTCATTTAAACGTGTTTGCTCTGTAATAGGACTGACGGATGCCTGTGTTGAAGACTTGTGCGCCACTGTGGGATCCAATTAAACCCTGAAGGTCCTGGAGCTGAGTAACAACTCCCAGACCAATGCTTCCATCCCGCCACTTGTTCAAGTGATGCAGGACAAACTCATCATGGGGATGGAGTAAGTCTGATTAACCTAATTAGTTAATTTAGAGTTTTTAAGCTTTGAAATGAACGGATTTACTTTCTCATCTTTCAGCCTCGAGTACAATGACTTCAGTGAAGATGTCTCTGCAGTGTTGAAGGAGTGCAATATCTAATTCTGAAAAAGGTCAAAGGTAAAATCCACTTCACAGGCTACTTCATAATCATCTAATACATTCAGCCACATTAAAACCTACAGAAGACTCCATTAATGTGGTTTTCTGCTGGGAAACCATGAGAAAAGCACGCAAGTGGATGCTTCTTTCCTTCCCATGGAAACAGCAAAACTGTGCAAACTGGCTTATTATAGAAGATTTTTATGAGCAGATCACAGTTCAGTTCTACAGAAGCTGCGCTAATAAACAAGACCTCAATGATGTGCCTACTAGAAGAAAAGACATCCAGAGGTTTCGTGTCAGAAATTCTTCCTGACCCACCCCCTGACTCATGGATGCACCTGAAAGTGGTAGATGTGCTGCTGCTGGTGAGATTTACCTTATAAATAACCATGTGATGCTTAACTGATGGCTGTAGCAAATATTTATAAAATAACATTGGATTAAGTACTTTGAAATCAGAGCCATTTAAAGATGGCCGCCATCCACTTCATCCAAAAGATGAAGCGGTTGTCAAATGAAACAATAAAAAACTTGTTTGCAGTGCTGGTTTCGGTCATTTATTACAGCATGTTATCAAAAATCTTTGGGATGTTTAGAATAAATTACGTTTAAACCAGAAACACTGGTTTGTTTTTACAGCAGTGAAACAATATCTGTTTCTTTATGTACACGCGTGAGCAGAAGCGCTGTTCCACAAAACAATCTGTACATTTGAGAAATTATACAGCAGATGTAAACAAAGAAAAACGCAACTACTTATGCAGCTCCAAGTGGAGCGCGACACGTTTGAGGTCACTTAAGAAAAGACGAGTGTCTCAGGCACGTCGGTGAAGGATTTCTACTTTTCCCGTTCAGTGGTCATGAGCTTCCCCGTTGAGGTCACTGCTCTGACTGTTCATCGGTTTGGAAGTCTGGTTGGGGCTTTTGCCGTTGCTGGAGCAAATCTCCTCCTCTGAGCTGCTTTCTATGTCGCTTCGATCATCTTTTTCCACCTGTAAAACAAACAAAAACAAAAGGTGGTTTAAGAATTAAAGTCACACTTGGCAGTTTTGCTTGCCTTTAGCACCCCCTAGTGTCCAACGAACATGAAACCTCCCCCCTCGCTGTGCGTTCGTCTTTTTAACACCTTATCTAAAAGTTCAAATGTCTCCCAGCCTTCACTGGTGTCTACAGGAGTGATTCAGAACTAAATTAAACAAATCAGCTGTGTTCATAATCTAAAACATGCAGGAAACATGCTGGAAGCAGGCTTCAGAACAATTTTTCTAAGTCTAAAAGGTGGCGGCCCGCCACTCTGCAGTTGTAAATGTGGTATTCTGGCCACAGAAGGCTATACGGGTCTGAGTGACACTTCATTAACCCTGTAAAGGGTTGTTTTAGCAAACATTGGCTCAAGAAAATGATTAAAAATATGAAAAAGAGCTTCATCTATGCAAGTTCTGCAAGGCTAATTGTGCCATCATACAAAAAATATATATTAGCTGCTCATTTAACCCTCCCACTGTCTTTATGGGTGACCCCGTGAGGAAAGTTGACCATTGAGCAGGACTGGTGGTTTATCCCTTGAGGTCCACGTGGCAGGGGTGAGGTGGTGCTCACTCCTCACCCCTGCCACCTCACCCCTGCCACATGGACCTCAAGGGATAAACCATAAACCCTGCTCAATGGTCAACTTTCCTCACGGGGTCACACCTATTAGGACAGTGGGAGGGATAAGTCACATTTGTTTGTAGGTTTTTGCTAAATAAAGAAAAGGCACTTATGAATGGCTCTGGTCATTGGCGATTATGTGAATAAATGGTTATGAAATATCCATCAGCTGTCAGTTTTAGTTGTCATGGTGATGTGAGGAACAACAATGCATCTGAGTGCAACAGAATCACAAAAACGTCTGAACAAACCTGACTTTATGCTACTTTTACAAAGGAGCACCCGCAGGAATTCCATGAAACTTTTGGGTTTCTAGGTTTAAAATAAGCCAACACGAAAGTGAGCTAATTGGAGTCTATGAGTCATCAGAGTGTCTTCCTGTAATCTGAAGCCTCTTTGGAAAAAGCGTGGTAAGTCTGTGGGTTTGAAGAGCTACACTGTGAGAAACATGACATTTCCCACGTTTTAACGTAAAATGATTCTAACAGAGGTAAATCTGAGGCCAGTTTTTCTGGTTAAAGCAGCCGTTTCCCACCCTGGCTACGAACACTGAACTCATTCATTTCTAAATGGATCTTTTTAAATCACTGATGATTTCTGAAACTGTACCACATACATCAGACAAACGTTCTCCCAACTGCCACACAACTCAAGCTGGGTGTTTTAACCCATTGAAATATGGCAGAAACAGAAGCGACAAAGTTACAAAAGTCATGAACGGTCTTGTTGTTTAGGCATGCATCTGATACTTTATCAGCTGATCTAAACAAGATACCAGCTGGAATGTGAGCCCAAAATCCCACTCCATGTGAAAATTGACCATATGTAAGTGTTGCCTTTTCTTGGGCATTTTTTCTTCTAGTTTCTCAAGAAAAACTGTATTTTTTGGACACTTTTCTGTTTCTGGTGCTGTGAAGCTTGGAGGATTTTTACTGCTATTTTTTAGCTTTTTTCACTTTTTGAGCATTTGTTATGATGCATAGCCATGGCAACAAGCTGGTTTACAATCGGGAGCAGCTGATTAACATTGGAAAGGCTGAAATAATACTTCAACTGAAGCCACAAAACCCAAATGAGCTAAAACGCAAGAAGCGTGGATGAAGAGCGGGAGCAAAACGGAGACAGAGAAAGAGGAAATTCAAACCATCTCTTCTGTCTATCATAATGGGCAACGTGAGATCATTGGCCAACAAGATGGAGGAACTCCAAGCCCTTTCAAGGACTTGGCCAGAGTTTCTGAACCGCTGGAGGAGATAATGCAAAGAAGGATTCTCCAGAGAATCAAGATAATTATGGACAACCCTGAGTTTTCTCTTCACAAGACTGTCCGACAACGGAAGAGTGTCTTCAATCAGAGGCTTCTTCAGTTTCGCTGCAACACTGACCGCTACTTGAGATCCTTCCTGCCAACAACCATTGTAATATACAACAACTCTTTGATGACTTTATTATTATGATTATTATTATTCTGAGCTACTACAGCAATCAATTTCCCTCTGGGATTAATAAAGTATTTTTGAATTGATTTGAAATAAAGTAAGTAAACAAACCTTTCCCTTGAAGATGGCTTTGACTGCAATGCGGCTGATTAGGTAGAACCAGATGATGTGAAGCGTCTGCAGTACCAGCAGCAGCCCATTTAGCAGCCACCACGCCCGATATGGCCCCATAATCTCCCAGCTGTCAAACAGCACGCTGTAAACAATCCTGCAACAAACACCACAGCTTAGGAGACTGTGAAAGTGGCTTCTAATACTCGGATGAAGCATGATGGGTAAAGAACTCTCACCAGAAAGGGAAGATGACGAGGCGCGTGAGGAAAAAGCTGAAGCTGAACAACACGAACAGGCCATCACATAGCCTCTGGTACTTGGCATAGTTTGCCAGCTTAGCTGCCTTTAGGGGAAAACATAACAGAAATGGTTCAACTCAAACCAAAAATCTCACTTTACAAAAATGAAAGCAGACAATGAGAAGTTATCATACATTTAGATTTGTTAGATATGTTTCCTTTCTGGGAAAAGAAAGTTTTAAACACACAGATTCACCTCAAGGAAGATGTCAGATGTATCGTGCACGCACATGACCAGAGTACCAGCCCTTAGCATGTTGTTGGTATAAGAGAACGTGATGAGCAGTATGGTGGCCAGGTGGTGGACAAACATCATGATGTAATCCTGAATGAAGCAAGAAGACAAGACGTGACTTAAAGAAGAAATATAGAAAATGGCTAACTGGGGATTTTGTTACGACTGAAAGCAATAAACCAAGGAAGGAATTGCAGGAAACATCCTAAAACTAAGGGAATTTAGTATGCAAAGTTTTCCAAGGATCTCAAAGTGACAGGAGGTCAATAAAAAAAACATTTCCGTCACGTCTCAGGAGGCAAATTTTTCTTGTGCCTTCATGCAAAAATATCACTGGGACTGCAGGCAGGGTTTAAAGAGGGATCACTTATCTTCCTGCACAAATACACCAACAGCTGATCCTATAAAACCTTAAACAATATCAACTAAAGCTAGACCAAAAGAAGGGGGATATAGATCAATACCAGAAACAGGTGAAAAGGCTTCTGATTTATATGTTCAGTGTGATTGATGAGAAGAAGCATGACGGTGTGTCAGGTGCAATGTTGTTGACTCACCTTTCGTTTAACATCTGTAAACTGGGAAACCATCAGGGACCAATAGAAAGCCAGCTCAGCAACATAATAATTGTATTGCTGGGGACTCAGAGGCTTTGTGTGAGGAGAAAACAAATACGCCTTAGACAAATATGTTACCATACAGATCCACCAGCATCACAATACTGGGCTCACATCAGAATATTTGCTGCAGACGATTGTCCTGCAGTTATTAAAAAGAAAAGTGAAAGGAACCAACCTGAAACGGGTAGTTGTGCCAACACTTTCTGAGATCCCACATCCAAGGTGACTAACAGAAAGATCACGCTTTAATAAGAACGCACATCACACTGATAGAGGTTTAATATGTGCTCATATCAAGAACAAGCACCATAAGAACATTTAGAAAAACAAAAAATAGGTCAGTAGTTGAACTCACCACCCACAAATGGTTCATGGCATAAATACAAATCACCAGATAAAAGGTGAATCGCCACCTGCATTGAAAGAATTACAAAGAATCAGAATGTTTGCAGGTTTTTCCATGAAGAGCATCACACTATGGCAAACACAACCCAAGCAGCAACTGTGCTGACTGGAAAACTGTGACGTAATGGTTATGGAATGAGAAAACAGGTGATGACAGCTTTTGCTACAGGATGCACACAACTACTAATTAAAAGGCCCCAACATTCCTTGAAGTAACTCATATCACCTGCTGCGATCAGGCGACGGTTTTAAACCAAAATCATCCAGAGCAGGTGTTGGAAGAGAATCTAAGCTACGATGAAAGCAAATATGACCTCAGTGTCTCCAAAACTGAGCGAGTCGTAGCTATTTCTGTGCAGGCTACGTTTGACTAGCGGTGGTAGCCATCTTGAAACAGGCAGGCAGGAGTAAAGAAAAAAATATAGCTGTGCTGGAACACGGGACAATTATAGATCAAATAACTGATTTCATATCATTTCTCAAGCTTATCTACAACTCTTTCAGTATGAGCGGAGCATTCTTTCCATGCTAGCATGTTAGCATATGCTAAGTGTGGCTGAAACTTTCACAATGAGACATTTCCATGTCTCTCTTTGAGCTAAAAGGATAAAACTTTTAAGGATCATCATTTCTGATTGTGACCTTGTGTTTTTTATTATTGTAATTTACAGACAAGAATGTAGTCTTGTGATTCCAGAAAATGTTGACGCAACACTTCGATTGCATCAGGTTTCAAAGTGGGAACGTGCTGCCCGATTAGGTGGCAGTACTTGCCAACAAAAACTACTCTTCTTTATTTTCAGACATTGATATCATTTGTAACTAGGTACTGTTTGGATAATGTGTTTTCTCTCTTGAGACTTGACCTAGGCCTGTGCAGCGTTAAGTAGACCAGAAGGATTTGTTCTTTCCACAGTCAAACCATGGTTTTGCATCTTGTTCGTGTATAAGACTGGGTTTGTGATCCACACAGACCTACATAATAATGGTCATTTTTGAGTGTATCAGGATAGATTTAGATGTGACCGATCTTCCTCCCCTGGAAATAAAAGAACCAGGAAAATGAGGAATGCTAGCTCGGAATGAGCTACACCAGAAAGGAGCTTTCTCCCCACCTTAAACCTAAACAGTACTTTTATATAAGTTCATCTTTTTAAAATGACAATGTGTAACCAGCACAATCTAGAACTGCATTTCTGGGGTACAGGACCGACACATAATTGTTGTGCTGGACCATTATTTTAAAAATTCTCTCGGACCGACGGTAATATTTAAAACGTTGCTCCAGTTATTGTTTATTTACTGCAGTGTCTTCTAAAAACTCTATCCGATGAATGCATCTAGCCGTTGCAGCTTGTAAATTTCTGAGGATTGATGTAAACAGATAGTATCACAATCTGTCAACACTTGACAGGAATTATGAAGATGTGACATCACTGCGGTGTGATAAGATTACAGCAAGGTTGGCCCTAGGCCATAAGAAATGCCGGTTTTGTCAAAACCAATTTGACAATATTTTGTTTGATCTGCAGAGTGAATGAAACATACAACAGCACAAGTCTGACCTCAGTTCGTGGTGTGACTGTAGACTAAATAAAAACAACCCAAAAGATCGATCTAAAAGCAAAGCCTTCAGTCTCCTGAGTGTAAAAGCATTTGCATTCACGGTTTTGATGGTTCCCTTTTAAATGCAACTGGCAGAAAGGTGTAGCAGAAGTTCTACAGTAACCTACATGCTCTCACAGAACTTCCTCTGCAGGCCGGGCTTGTCCTGGTTCCGACGGACACGGAACCATCGTTCTATTTTCCGCTCATCCCAGTCCAGCTGCTTTGATAGCCCTGCCAGCTGCCTTTCATCTGGAAACTAACAAGGACAAAACAAATATTACACAACTTTCTGTCCCACCATAACTGCTTGTAAAACCACACCACCAACACGCAGTGGTGGTGTGTACAAGATTGGGTAATGAACCAGAGCAAACGCAAGCTTTTATGTACCGATTTGGACTGATAGAGCCTCTCCAGGACGGTGTTAGGCTGAGCTCGTCGTGGCACTCCCGCTTGAATCTGAAGTATGCGGGAGCAGGGCTTGGCAATCAGCCTGCGCACACACAATGACATGAGGGATGAAACAAGTTAGGGTGCAATTGAACAGGCAAAGAGAGGAGTCTGATGTCACAGTAATTTACAGTTTCCATCAGAAGTGTCACAATTGAATCTAAAGGCAGGGACAGTAAAACGCTGTGGAGAATGTTGCACCTAGAGTCTAAACAAAGGGTGATGATGTGTCATGTGACAGATTTTGTGAGGAACCACTGGCTCAAACACTAATGTGCATCACAGGATCGTTTGGCACTGCCAAGCCTTTTACAACAAATGTTTGCTCTTTTTTAAGTTTCTGCAGCAACAGCATGGGGTTTTACAACCGAAACAGAAAGTCAACCGCTTCAGAGTTGACTAGTTTTCTGGGCACATGTGTTCCCAGCTCATAAGCACCACTTCCTGTAGTCACATAGAAAAAAAAAGCACATTTCAAACAATTTCTAAAAATAGAAGAACAGCAGAGCAAGTTCATGGGGAAGCTGAGATTGAGACAGTGGAGTGTTGAATTGTTTAAACTTGATCCGAATAAAAATGAACAGATGTTGGCGTTACTTTGAGTGGTTTTAAAAAGTTTCTCCTCACTGAGTTACTTTTTAAATCCGGATAACGGAAGTAAGCTGTGAGTTTTGTTTCAGCACAGCTGCTCAGCGAGCCCTGATGGAGGAGAAACTCCCAAACTCACCTCTCAAACAGCAGCCGGAGAAGCAGGACCCCCACAGCCAGGGGAAAGGCGAGCAGGAGGTGCTCCAGCCTGGGGTACTCCACCCCGGGCGGTGGGTGCTCCAGGTCGGACCACGACACATTTTCGGGAAGCCAAAACCTCTCGCTCCAAATCCAGGACGAGAAAAAGGAAGCCATCGGGAGGCAGGAAACTCAAGAGTGAGGCAAACCTGAAGAGAAAGGAGAACTTGTGATCTGACCGTTAATGTAGCCTCCTCACGAAGCCTCGCGCTGAGTAGGCATACTTCTGAGGAGCAGCACCGACTCTTCCAGCTCGTCTTGTCAGGCAACACCCACAACTATGTCAATAGGAAAGGTAGTCCACTAAAAACACAGATGACTTGTCACGGGACATTCCTTCCTGCAGGCGTGGACTGGGAATGCAGCTAGCGTTAGCCAAATAAACTAAATAACTCATCCAATTAAGTTACTAAAGTTAACTGTAGGTAACCTTTCTCACTTAGGGTTTTTGGGTGGTTTGGCTTCAATATATGGGTGCATTTAAATGTAATCTACCTTTAACTGAGTCCTGTTAAACAAGATAGTATCTAAATAGAAACGTGTTTTGCGTGAAACTTAGTTTCTATGTAAAGTTAATGAACAGCTAATATCTTACCTGCTGCACAAGCCTCTTCAAACAGCCTCAGTTTGGAGAAACAGAGATTAGTTTTATACGATTCACAATGAGGTCAGTTACAAAGTATCTTTAAAGGAGTTCTAGAATTCTAAACCACATTTATCTTGATGTTGTTAAATATAGACAGCTTATGGTTTAAAATGTACTCGACCAAGAGGTCTATGCGATCTTCGACATGTTTTCCTGTACAAATTAGTACTTTTTTGTTGGCCAGTGAGAAACTTTTGTTTTGAGAAAAGCTAGTATAACAGATCATAGGCGTAGACCCATCCCCTTAAATTTGCTTGTCCCAACCCACTACATCATTGGAAGTGTATAAATAATTGTGGCAGTAACGCGAAGTAGAGAACAACTCTAGCCTCTAAATTTATCGTTATCGAAATTTCTGACTAACCGATATCATTGTACCCATGTTAATAACTTCGGTAATAAAAAAAATGGAAAGATATGTGTGTGTTGGTGACATTCAAGTCCCTTTAAGAGGCTGTACCACCTTGAGTCACATGACAACATGACTCAACGTAATACATGCGACAGCCCCAAATAGTGGACAACTTTTGTTTTTGCGCCTGCATGTAGTTATTGTCCATTTATTGTTATCGAGGCAAACTCCTCAATATATCGTGATATTGATTTTAGGCCATATCGCCTAGTCCTAAGCCCTAGCTAGTGCTAACTTCCTTGTTGGACCAGAGGAAAACAACAAAGAATATAGGAGCTCATATGTAACATTCCAGGATTTCCTGTGAATATCCAGACCTTGAATGGATGCCAGATAGATCCATATCTTGCCTTATGAGTTATCTGATTACCGTACTTGGCTATACACAGAGGTTCTAGCTTCAGGGCAATGTCATAGAGCCACTGGGGTAAACTAGCCAATCAGCACACAGCTCATTTAATATTCATGTCGTTGTTGAGTGGACGAGGCAAACCAGTCTTTTTATTGTAGGAGTTTACTATGGGGGTGTATTACACCATTTCTCATGGCTCCATTTTGAGCTCCAACAAAAATGTACACTTTTCAAAATCAGCTTTGTTGTCATTGCCCCAGCATCCCAAAGCACAGAAATTTTACTCCACAGTACAGCCTGACCAAGGTTACACACACAAAATATATAGAACAAAACGGATACAGACAGACCACAAGAGCTGCCCTTCAAGGTGCTCATTTCAGTTAGATACGAGGATAAATGGGGGGCATTTTTGAGTTAACTCCTGACGGGGTAGCTTTGCTATGCAAAAAACTCCTCAAACATACAGTTGTGGTCAGAAGTTTACATACACTTGTAAAAAATATAACATAATGGCTCTACTGAGTGTCCCGTTTTTTCTAAAACTCTGATTTTTCTCTGATAGAGTGATTGGAACAGATACTTCTTTGTCACAAAAAACATTCATGAAGTTCGGTTCTTTAATGTCTTTATTATGGGTTAACAGAGAAAAGTGATCACATTTGCTGGGTCACAAATATACATACAGCAGTGCTAATATTTGGTTACATGTCCCTTAGCCATTTTCACTTCAATTAGGCGCTTTTGGTAGCCATCCACAAGCTTCTGGCAAGCTTCTGGTTGAATCTTTGACCACTCCTCTTGACAGAATTGGTGAAGTTCAGTTAAATTTGATGGCTTTCTGACATAGACTTGTTTCTTCAGCACTGTCCACATGTTTTCAATGGGGTTTAAGTCAGGACTTTGGGAAGGCCATTCTAAAACCCTTATTCTAGCCTGATTTAGCCATTCCTTTACCACTGTTGATGTGTGTTTGGGGTCATTGTCCTGTTGGAACACCCAACTGCGCCCAAGACCCAACCTTCGTGCTGATGATTTTAGGTTATGTTGAAGAATGTGAAGGTAATCCTCCTTCTTCATTATCCCATTTACTCTCTGTAAAGCACCAGTTCCACTGGCAGCAAAACAGCCCCACAGCATAATATTCCCACCACCATGCTTGACTGTAGGCATGGTGTTCTTGGGGTTAAAGGCCTCACCTTTTCTCCTCCAAACATATTGCTGGGCATTGTGGCCAAAAAGCTCGATTTTTGTTTCGTCTGACCACAGAACTTTCCTCCAGAAGGTCTTATCTTTGTCCATGTGATCAGCAGCAAACTTCAGTCGAGCCTTAAGGTGCCGCTTTTGGAGCAAGGGCTTCCTTCTTGCACGGCAGCCTCTCAGTCCATGGAGATGCAAAACACGTTTGACTGTGGACAATGACACCTGTGTTCCAGCAGCTTCTAATTCTTGGCAGATCTGCTTTTTGGTGATTCTTGGTTCACTCTTTACCCTCCTGACCAATTTTCTCTCAGCAGCAGGTGATAGCTTGCGTTTTCTTCCTGATTTTGGCAGTGATGAAACAGTGCCATGCACCTTATACTTACAAACAATTGTTTGCACTGTTGCTCTTGGGACCTGCAGCTGCTTTGAAATGGCCCCAAGTGACTTTCCTGACTTGTTCAAGTCAATAATTCGCTTTTTCAGATCCATGCTGAGCTCCTTTGACTTTCCCATTGTAGCGTTCGTGGGCGTTTGTATCCAATGAGCCCTATTTACCTGGCCTAAGAGAAGTCACCAGCTGTAGTCACTCATAATCACTCACAAGAAGTTAAGAGGCCATGCTATGAAGCTCAGTTCACTGACACGTTTCTAAGTCACCTAAATTGCTAGTTCATGTTGCTGTATGTATACTTGTGACCCAGCAAATGTGATCACTTTTCTCTGTTAACCCATAATAAAGACATTAAAGAACCAAACTTCATGAATGTTTTTTGTGACAAAGTATCTGTTCCAATCACTCTATCAGAGAAAAATCAGAGTTTTAGAAATAACGGGACACTCAGTAGAGCCATTATATTATATTTTTTACAAGTGTATGTAAACTTCTGACCACAACTGTATAAGCACAAACATCAACAGTTCACAACATGAGACTCCAGTGGGAAGGGGGGGGCTGTTCTCCCCCAGAGCAGTCTTCAGAGGTGCTCATACACTGTTGAATCACAGGTGGGAGGGAGAACGAGGGAGAGTGAAGAGTACATTGACTCCTTCAGTTGATGACCTCACCAGGCTAAGTCCACCAATCCGAAGGCAGGTCGGGTTTTCACAGTGTCTGTCTGCATTCCATCGTGATGGGATTTGTCTTCTCGCTGCTCAAGGCTACCAGGGCGCCAGATTCAGATAGGAAGACTTGTTTGAGTTAGGCAGAGATAATTTTCTCTCTGCCTTTCAGTCTTTAACTGATCATTCCAGTCCCTCAGTGAATCCAATTTTTGGGTTTAAACTTGCCCATACCGTGCATTGACTTTCTCTAAGATCACATCCATTATGCGCATACCGGTATCGCAGCTAGAACCTACAGTTTACGATTCACCTCGAGTAATGTCCCAGTCTGAGCAGTTTCTACACGGAGACTTTCCATGGGTACGGGTTGCCCTTCAATCGCTTCCGTCTTCCCAATTTTCCAGAATACCAGAAATTCTCCCACTCAAAACAGAAGAAATCCAACAATCATCAGTTAAAAAATCTACACGTCTTCGATGTCCTCCATGGGCAGCTGGGAGAGGCATGTAATATTCCACTCCTTCCAGGAATCCAATATATACCACACCGGGGGCGTCTCCTGTGGACAAGCAGGAGCCCCCTGCTCTGTTCTCATTGTGAAAAAATGTTGTCAATCGTATTGAATGCATAGAAGCGCTCTGTACGCAGACAGGACAAGAGCCTTGGAAAAAAAGATAAGGGAGAGTAAAGAGAAGTGGCTGTACTTTCCGGATGCCGGAAGAAGAGAGGGTCAAAGAGCAGTTTCCAAAATGTTGTTTTAGTACTCATTTACACAATTACCATCTCAAAAATTAGTCATTGCAATTCATTCAAATGCTATTTTATAATCTTTGTATTGTCATAAATGTCACATTTCATAATTATTTTATCTTATTTATTATGGACTTCCATCCATAATAGTAAATAACTTCAGAGTTCTTAGTAAATAATCATAAAACATAGACAACATGTGCATGAATTGTTTTAGTTTTTTATTAGGTTAGAGCTGCTTTAAGATGGCAGAAACATATAATTGTTACCACTCATGGTCCTTTTCCAGGAACACCCACTCAGCTCTACTCTACACAGTTCGGGTGGTTTTCCAATAGTCCAGGATTGCACCAGTGGATGGGGTTATCGTAGCAAGGCAGCCTCCAGAGTTAGCAGCTTTGCTTTTTATCAGACTCCAAATATCAAAAAGAACCGGAAAAGGATGCTGGCAGTGAGACAAAACGTTCTGCAGAAGTAGAGATTGGGTAACCACCCCAGCAGTGTAGCCATAAACATATTTTCAGTCAGGCCTGATTAAAATAGGTGGGCCAAATAAATGTAATTGAAAATAACTTCATTTGTAAAATAAACTTAGTTGTAGGTCCATCGGACAATGGGGCAGTATGGCTTGGGCAGAACGGCCGATATCATGCAACACAGTTTATTTGTTGGGAAACAGAAAAACATCACTGCTTCTGACAAGCAAAATAAACAACAGAATGCTGTTGTTTTTGTATCGTTATTTGTACGTCGGCTTCAGAGCTACAAACCTTCCTCACATACAGGACAGTGCACATTTAGGTTTAACCCCGCCTAAACCAGTCCAGTTGGTGATTAAAACGCTCTCCTGAAATCGCCAACCCATACCGGTCCACAGCCGCCCAAAGTTGATGTGATTTATTTTGATCAAACAACTCCTCAAAATCTTTGAGAACCCAATTCAAATTTTTTTTACTAATTGCTAAGTTGTAATATTTTCATATCAACTGAGCAGTTATATACTGTTTAGGGATGTAAGAAAATATCAATATGGCAATATATTGTGATATTTTTCCTGCGATATATCGATATTCAAAAGCCATGTATCGAATTTCTGGAAGAATTTACATGCAAACATTTGTGTATTTTTTTTTTCTTTTGGTGCAATTCAAATGCTGACCACTAGCAACCAGTAGTGTGCAATGGGTATTGTTTCCACCACTGAAATGTAAATCCCTTTGTTATGGTTCAGGTACCTCATGTTAAACATGTTACATATCAGTTTGGACTGTTTATTTCAAGGGCGTCAGTTTGTTTTCAGAATTGCTGGGGACAATAACCATACACTTGAGTGGGGTTTAAAAATTGCTGGGGACAATAAAGTAGGCTAGCACAGGGGTCGGCGGCTCTGGAGCCGCATGCGGCTCTTCCATCCATCTGATGCGGCTCTGTGTTTGTAAAATAATGAATGGATATTTAAATAAAATGCTTTATATTTTACTGCATTAATTTTACATCTGTATGCCAATTCTAAATGTAAAGATTGTCTGCGTAAACCTGAACAGGTCCAGCCTGGTCTTACTGTGAGACCGGGTTGACGCGTCACGCTTGTGCGTAATCATAGGCGCTTTATTAGCTGAAGACGATGTGAGATTCTGGGATTCTCCTCAGACGGCTCCTGGATGTGTCGCCACATTGGAGACGGGAACAAGCGCTATTCAGCCAAAGTTTCATCATCAGGGAACATTTTCTAAGTGACAAGTCTCTCTGAGAGACCGGGTTTGGAAAACACTCGCTTCAGTGGGAGGAACCTTCCCACATGCGCTCTGGGTGGCTCTGGGGTTAATCAAGTTTAATTGTTTCTCTTTGCAACAATCTTCACAAGAAGGCAAAACAGTTAAACGGCAGGTTACATATATTTCCATTTGACTGTTTATTTTGACAGATGAACTCAAGGATGTTGCTTGGTTTGAAAGAATTACCCCCACGCACACTGATGCACATGGATGAGCTGACATTTTAATCGTTAACGCGCATCGCGGAGGTAAAAGATTCCCATCAGAACATCAGAGCTTTATACTGGACACTGTGTTCAGCGCGGCTCGGAGCGCCCACGGTGGACAGTGAGCTGAAGATCTGAGGGGTTCGCAGCGCAGCGCAGAACCATGGTGCATGCAATGATTTCCTCCCACTGAAGCGGTCTGGAAACCCGGTCTCTCTGAGGGATGTGTCACTTGGAAAAATGTTCTTTTTATGAAATTATGAAACTGGCTGAACAGCGCTTGTTCCCGTCTCTAATATGGAGACGCATGATGCGTAGAGACATTTGATCACGCACAAAGTTCGTGTGGAGCAGAAGCGGTCGGGCCACGGCAGGTGAAATGTTCCTAGCCTACATGAAGGGAAACTGTTTAATTGTAACATTAATACGTTACTGGACACGCTGGTCTGGTTGGTTAGACCAGTGTTTGAAGTGGAAAACACACACACACACACCAATTAAAATATATGCTGATAGCATGGACTAGAAGACAGGTGATGGTTTACGTATTTAAATGATGATCAGGCTGCTGTAAAATGTAATCTCCATCCACATCCAGACAGAATCATCCTCTATTCTGTCTCTATTTGCTCTGCTCTTGTCTGAGCTGATCAGCTGATGGTGCGCCTAACTAGCGGCTGATGCACATTTTACGCATTTGGAGAGGTGGGCTGGATGCTGTGCGTTTACTGGAAGATGGTTAACGCACGGGTGTGGACTACATATTAATGACAAATGAATGAAAATTAAATTGTGAGTTTTTACTTCATATTTTATAAATAAAAATGACGGGGGAAAACATTTATGACGTCTTTTTAAACTAAATTTTCTAGCGCGACCTGCCTGCTTCACTTAAGTCACTGCTTATTAAGGTCCGTCCAGAATTACTGTGGGAAACGGGTAATAATGGCTCTTTGATGGGAATAGGTTGCCGACCCTGATAAGATCTGAGCTGGTAAAACAAAAATCCTCATCAGCAGGCGTTTTTGAAAGTGGGGGGGACACAGCTGCCAATCACAAATTTTGCCGGGGACATGTCCCCGGCGTCCCCGGTTAAAATGACGCCTATGGTTTATTTTCCTACAATAAGTTCAGTCTAAGATCTCTGAGGTCCAGTGACCAAAGCCTACTAGGTTGTGCAGCGCACCATGACGGATTGCTGCGGTGGTCCCCAGACTCTGGAACTCTCTCCCCCTGAGCCTGAGACCAGTGGACTCAGTGGTCTCCTTTAAAAAACAGCTGAAAACTCATCTGTTCAGACTAGCTTTGGTGTGACCTTCGTCACCACCCTCTCTTTGTTTTGTTCTTATTCCGCCTTTCCCGGGATCCATTGATTTCCCTTTTTCCTAATAATTTTCTCTCTCCCTTTCCTTACAGTTTTTTTTCTTTTCACCTTTTAAACATATTTTTATTCATTTTTGAAATCTTTGTATACTTTAATGTTTTTGTTTTTGTGAAGCGCCTTTATCTTGAAAGACACTAAATAAAAGATCGTCTTCTTCTTCTAAAAAAATTGCTAATATCGTCTGGCTGACATTATATCTGACTATATCGTATCGTCTCCCCTGCATCGTGACACATATATCGCCAGAATTTCACTAATACACATCCCTGATGTTGTTGCACGTCTTTTTCCCCTCACTGGTGTAGATTTTAAGCACTGCACATTATGCTGGCATGTCAGCAGCTTACAAGGACTGAATAGAAAACAAGTGATGAGTGAGAAGAAGTAGCAAAAGTTCAAGGATGAACTTTGAAAAAGCACAATGAATCCTGGGTGAAGAGCACTTTAAAATAGTGCCGGAAAGCTTGACTCTTTGGTGGCAAATTGGGACGAAATGAGAGGTGATTTAAAACTCGTACTGTATATCTAACACTAACCGTCTGCAGCAACGTTATTGTACCAAACCTGGTGGTACACACAGTATAATAAATCGAGGAGACAAGGCACACTGTCTCACAGCTGCTGTGGATTTATCCATCAGTACCACCGAGCTGGAGAGCTGCTCCTAGCCCTGAACAAAACCTCTCTGTGTAAGTATGCAGCTGCAGCTTCCGAGATGCCCTAAAAAAGCTCCATGACCCAGTGTGGAGGGACCTGGGACTTAAGCTAAAAATCCAGGGGGATCATGCATTTAAGGACAGTCTTTTCACTCTTTTCTAAGGCAGCTTTTCACCAGGTTTTAGATATTTGTTCATTTTTACTCATTCTTTGTCACCATCAGCTTCAGTTCAAAGAAAGAAGGGCGTTTTAGTGCATTGTGATGTCACGCTGCTGCTACTGTGTCCCCCTTCCCCGATTGGACTCTTCCATCTCAAAAAAATCTGACAGTTGGGGAAGAGTTCTTCATGTCAGGGACTGCTGTAGCCTCGGCGCACACAGGACCAAAGCTCCTGGATCACCTAAGGTAATATTTTGTACAGGGTCACTTTTTTACCTTCATAATCTGTTAATTGTCTGTCTCCTCGTCCCTAAAGGGCTGATGTCTCAGCACCTGACTGAATCCAATTCTGTTTTAAGGAGCAGTTGTGTTAGAAGATGAGCATGCAGTTTCAAGGACCTGCAAATCCCCATCAATACCTCAGCATCTGGTTTATTTCCCATGCTAATGCCTGATTGTGTGTACTTCTTCATAAACAGATAAGCCGATGGATGAGAAAGAGCTGAGTGATCCATTGAACAACGCGTCATTGATTAAAGGTCTGTTATGTTTCCCTCAAAGCCTTGACATACATAATTCAGGTGAATGACTTGGCATTATTTTTGCTCCTCTTCATACCCGACACATACTGCTAAATGGCAGTATGAGCCTGGGCAGCACTATTATTGAGGATGATCTTTCATATTAGAGGATTAGTTACTGAGAGGATGTTAGCTCTGGTGACCGTTGAGGAAATATAATTTAAATCCAGTACAGGGAATTTAAGATGGAGCAGTTATGGCAAAACTGGTGAAATAATTTTGCATGATGAATGAATTTGTGATGCAACTCTGCAAAGAGCACAAGGCAAACGCTGTCTTTCAGGATCAAATGTTTCTCAGAATAAGTTCTTGACAGAAATTTGTGATTTTTTTGTTTACACGTCTCCCGGGAGTGTGATCAGTAACTTGTCAACACTTTGCTAATGCTCTGATTCATTTTGCTGCCACATTGGCTGAAGAGGCAACAGGGAAAGATATGACGGCAGTAGCCCTCAGCACATGAGCTAAAAAAAAGATTTTCTCCTTCATTTATTCTCTGCTGAGACTCGAGGCAGTTTGATACCCACTCCCCCCTCCAGCAGATGTATTTTTGCACACCGACTAATCTATTGCTGCTTAGTCAGGTGTCATTAAATGGCATTAAGAGACAATTTGGCTCATCTGGACCAATGTTCCTAAAGATAACAAGTTGCATCCTCGTGTGACGCATCCTTTAACCCTTTTGGTTGTCTTTTGAACAAAGTGGGCACAAACAACGTACTTACAGTACAGGGAACCCACTCACATTCTGGCTCTCGCTCATACATATGCAAGCATGACGCGGCGCTGCCCTCTCTTCCTTTGTCTGGCACACAGCTGGCTGGTCATGTGGTTATAGGCCACGGATGTCGCCAGCTCCTAGCCTTTGTTTAACTCCCGTTATTTATAAACGTCATCTGATTTGATAGATTACGTAACTATTTGTTTTAAACTTAATGACTCTGACGTTTTCAGTCCTGTAATGGGTCCATTTATGGTGCTTGAGCTGCCCTTCCATTTGTTTTTGGCCTCCACCAAATGTTCATTCTGAGATTAGGTCATCTCCTTTCTTAGCTGTGGTAGATTAGGGGATCAAGATATTCTCTGGGCATTTGAAAAGTATTTGTGGAGTTTGTTTCCATGCCCCAGGAAACACAGCAGACCCTTGGCAATGTTGGCAAGTTCTTTCCCTTTGTGTATTATTTATTGTTGGGTGCTATTAATGGGCAATGTGAATGTGCCAGAAGCTCTAATATAGAAGTGATGAGCAGTTTGCTTTGGAAAGTGGGGTCTATTTCTAGACTTGCAATTAGTTTACGTAATAAATCTGTGTTAACATCTTGGGAAATCATAGCAGCCCTGGTTAGTTATTTGGGACTGTGGCTGAATTAACATTGTAGATTTTTCAGATCTCCTATTTTTATGGAAACTGACTCAATTGCCATCATCCTGCTGCTGTTTCATACTTTAAATACATTTATATTAGGACCTTATTGCTACTGATGCATTGTTCTTGTGTTTCCTGTCATGACTTCATCTGTTTCTCCTTTTGTGGGTTTGGGAAAAGTCTACAGAAAAAGGGATCTGGAAGGCATACATCTGAAGTATGATTTATTTATGTTTTTCTATAGTTTTATATTAAACAACACAATTTGCAAAAACCTTCCATTTTCATCTGCTTATCCAGGGTCAGGTCACTGGGGCAGTAGCCTTAGCAGAGAGGCAGACTTTCTTCTCCTCAGCCGCTTGGGCCCGCTCCTCTGGGGGAATCTTAGCCATTCTCTGGCCAGCTGAGAGACATAGACCCTCCAACCTGTCCTGAGTCTTCCCTTAGGTCTCCTCTCGGTTGGACATGCCTGGAAAACCTCACCAGAGGTGACCAGGAAGCATCCTAACTAGATGCCCGAGCCACCTTAATTGGCTCCTCAAGGTGGAGGAGCAGCGGGTCTACTCCGAGCCCCTCCCGGATGCCCGAGCTTCTCACCCTATCTCTAAGGGAGAGCCCAGCCAAACTGCTGAAAACTTATTTCTGCCACTTGTATCCGCAATCTTGTTCTTTTGGTCACTAACCAAAGCTCGTGACCATAGGTGAGGGTAGGAACGTAGATCGACCGGTAAATAGAGAGCTTCGCCTTCTGACTCAGCTCTCTCTTCACCACGACAGACCGGTACAACGCCCGCATCACTGCAGATGCAGCACCAGTCCACCTATCGATCTCACGCTCCAGTTTTCCCTCACTCATGAACAAGACCCTGAGACACTTAAACTCCTCCACTTGGGGCAGGACCTTGTCCCTTATGCAAAACCCAGTTCCTGCATAATCAGCAATTAGATGTCAGTGAAACAAATGAAAAGAAACCCCGCCATGTTATGGAGCTCCTAAAACATAAATCCAAATTTAAATGAGACATTGAATTTAGGCCTTTACATGACAGAACAGGTGTTTTTATAGTTTTTACACAGATGATTGTGATGATGTTCAAACACTTTTCTACATTCCTGCCTTGGCAGCAATCAAAATAAACATTCTAACAGTTTTTCTTCTGTTCTGTATTAGATGACCTAACCAGATCAAACATGGGCTCCTCTGGTGACGCAGAAAAGATGATTCAGCGTTTGAATGATGAACTTCGAGAGGCTCGGGAACTAGCTAATACAGAAAAACAGAAACGCACTGAGCTGCAAGGTAATGAGGATTACCTTAGATGTTAAACATCCAACAGTGGGTTCATTTCACTTTGAGATTAAAATGCATTTCTGTTTTCCAGGAGTTCTGGAGGAGGAGAGGAAAGGAAATCAAAAACAAGCTGCTGAATCAGCTAAACAAATAAAAAACCTTCAAGGTAGATTTTAGCTTTTACCAGAAATGGTAAACCAGTAGATGTCACCACTGTTAATCTGCTTGTGGACCTTGGTTTGAACAGGCCAGCTGCAGCATCTCCAAGATGAGCTGGGCACGCTCAGAGAGCAGATGGACGCCTCCTCCAGTTCACGTGACGAGCTGGAAAGTGCACGAGACGAGGTGAAGTCTCTGAAACTCGCCCTGGAGGCAGCTGCCGCCGAGCGGGACCGTGACGTCGGTGCTGTCCAGTCCAACCTGGCAACTGTCTCAAAGGATCTGGAAAAGTGGCGTCAGACGGCCAGCAAGTACGAGCACGAGATTGACAACCTGCAGCGGGACCTGGAGCTGCAGAGCAAGCAGTGGCAGAAAACAGCAGAAATACAAGGTATCATCACATCATGTGCATGCATCGTTAAAATATGTGATTGTGTTTATATGGCACCATATACAGTGGTGTGGAAAACTATTTGCCCCCTTCCTGATTTCTTATTCTTTTGCATGTTTGTCACACAAAATGTTTCTGATCATCAAACACATTTAACCATTAGTCAAAGATAACACAAGTAAACACAAGATGCAGTTTTGAAATGATGGTTTTTATCATTTAGGGAGAGAACAAAATCCAAACCTACATTGCCCAGAAACATTTTGTGTGACAAACATGCAAAAGAATAAGAAATCAGGAAGGGGGCAAATAGTTTTTCACTCCACTGTATGCATCTTTAAAGTAGTTTTATTTCTACGTTTTATTTTATTTTATTTTTTGCAGAAGTGTTGACTTGTTTTTTGCTCCAAGCTGTATTCTGTTAGTTTTTCTTAGTTTACTGTGTACACATTCAAAGTTCTAGTTCTTTATTTAAAGCAAAAAATTGTTTATCACAAGAAAATTGTGGTGTGTTTGTTTTTCTTGCAAGACGTTTTCCCGTTCAGCCATTCTCTAACACGTGTTGCAAAAAAACATCTTGAGTTGCATTTGAACCTTTTTTCAATCAATCAATTCAAAGATACTTTATTAATCCCAGAGAGAAATTAGAGTTTCAGAGATCAGAAATACATGGGCAAGACACATGACAAGAATTAATGACTGTGGTCATTCGCAACCCTGTGTCGCGCTACCTTAATAGAGATAAGAGGGGTTTACTTGAGGATTGGTTCAGGTGGAGGGAAAAAAAAGGCATTTCAGAGTTACCCTCCATATGGAGGGCAGCTTTGCTCTGCAAAAAAAAAAAACACCTTAAACAGATATGCAACAGACTTCAAACAACACAACATAAGTGTCCACTAGGTGGGGTGGTGGGTTGGGACTATCCCCACTTCAGTTCCTGCAGCCACGATAGAAGCAGCGCATGTCACCTCAGTGTGGATGGGGGGAGGAGCATTGAGGGTTGGAGGGTTGCAGTGACCCTGGAACGTTTCAGTGGCCTTCCCGCAGTCCCGCCCAGGCTGGGATAGGAGACAGAGTTGAGTTGCCATAGCGACAGCACATTCCACATATCTTCTGAGGGGGGAGTTTTCTTGTAGCCTTGCAGGCTCAAGGATGCCAGATTCCAATTAGAAATTGTTTTGAAACCAGACAGAGATAATTTCCTCTCTGTCTTACAGTTTGTTGGTCCTCAACCTCTCAAAATCCCAATAATGGACATTAAACTATCCCAATCCGTGCTGATTTGTCCACTCTATCCTTGATGGCATCCATCTTTGTGCCAATGATTGAATCTCGGCCAAAGTCCCAAGCTTACGATTCATCTCGACTATTATGTGAGTCTGTGAATTCACAGCGCGGTGCAAGCCATCTCTGGGCTCGGGGATCAGACCAATATTCCTCGACAGCTCGTTAATTTTCCGGTAAGCCAGGTAGCCTCCAATTCCGATCAGCAGGAAACCCGACACCAACACCACGAATATCCACACATCTTCAGAGTCCTCCACAGACAGCTGGTCTGTCCCGGAGGGGCATCTGGGAGCCCCTTCCCCCGTTCTCATCGTTGAAAATTTTTTATCAACCGCATTGAGTGACCAACTGACGAGATCCATTTTAGTGAATTTCAGTTTCCAGTTTCCAGAAAAAATGCAGAAGCAGCCGTGCACCCAGCACACACAGACAAAGGTCTTGAGGAGAAGATATGGAGGAGAGGAGAAGAAAAGCATCTGCACCCTCCAAGAGCCGGAAGAAGAATGGGATTTTGTTTTATTGCAAGGAATAAAGTCAATTTTGAGGAGGCTAAACTTAGCGGTATATTTTCTTTGCAGCCAGTGAGCTGCAGTCTCTGCAGGTGGAGTGTAATGGTCTTCAGAAAGAATGTTCCGCCCTTCGGTCTGAGAAACAGGAAGTGGTGAATAAGCAGCAGAAAGAAAAGAGCAGTCTGCAGAGTGAATGTGCCTCTCTGAGGGCAGAGAATGAGGAACTCCACAAGAGTCACCAGAAAGAGAAGGCCAGTGTGCAGATTGAGTGTGAGGCACTACGCAGTGAGAAAGAGGCAGTGCTTCAGAAACAGCAGCAGCTGGAGAAGGACCTGATCAGGTCAGTGAACTGAGCTGCATTACCTAAAGGTGGAGCATGTCCCAGTTTCAGGATGTTTTACCCAACAGTAACCTTGTTTTAATGTCATCCTTCACCTTTTGTCGTGGATGTCACTGGTAAATGGTAGCTTGCGGGGTCAGAATGCTGAGCTAACCAGTAGCATCAGAGCGCAGGAGCAATCCCAGCAGGATCTGGAGAAGAATCTGAAGGTCTTACAGCTCCAGCACCAGCAGGACAACACCAAGCTGCAAACCCAGCTGGACGAAGCTGAGAGCCGCAGACGGACTCTGCAAAGAGAGGTATTCTCTAAAATCTGGGCTTTAGACACACATGCGCCTCAGAAAGAAGATTGTGCTAGATGTTTCTGCTTTAAACGTGACTCATAGATGTGGAAACATTTTGCTCAGATCAGATGCAGTGCTTCAGCGTAGTGACGGTTTGAGGTCTGCAGCTGCCTCTGGTTGGGCTGCTGACGACGCTGCTTCACAGGCGCAAGGCTGACGGAGTCTTACACTATTCATGACGCTTCCTTCTTCACTCCCAGCATGAAGGAGGAATTCTTGTTTTGGACAAGGGAATAAATCTATCCTGCTCGTGTTGAGGAACACAAATTTGATGCAAAAATAAAAAACAATGTTTAATTATGATAATTTACTCAAATTATTCCCGTTCCCAGATTTAATAATAAATCGGCATGATGGTGACTAATATTTAAAAAATGTCAGAGGTACATCATTTCCTGCTACTCAGCATTTGCAGGACGAGGAGCCTCAAACAGATCTAATCTGACACTGAGTCTGCTTTCCTGTAAGGCATATGGTATGTTACTGATCAAATATGAATTATTTTCTTGTAAACATAGTTTGATGCAGTGAAAACAGTGGTTAAATGATAGATTTACCACATTTTTGCAACAATAAACAGGGAAAATTAAGAAGTTTGAGTTTGTAAATGATGGGAAAACTCTTAAAGTCCAAAGTGGCATCTAAATAAATAAATGTGCAGATCAGTCATCTGCTAGCTAACATTAGCACTCCTCCCAGTCAGAAGTAACTGGCAGAACAGGGATCACACACAAAGGAAGGACTGGCTTTGGAAGATAAAAAAAAATCTGATCTGAAAAGAGTTATCTCAGCCTGTGAACGTAAAAACAACTGGCCCCAATCAGCTGAAGCATTAAAGTGCATCAATAAAATTCCTATGTGGGGGAGGGTGTTTAAGCATGTCAGCAGGACAGAACCTGGGAGAAACAGATAAGTAATTTAAGAGTGTCAGGAACATTTGATGAGTTTTTTATTCATTATTGTGCAGTATGAAGAGGCTCAAACTGAGCTGTCAGATCTGAGAGAGAAATACAAGAAGACTGAGCAGGAAAAGCAGCTGCTAACAGATCAGCTGGAGGAGAGCAAGGTCGGCATGAAGGAGCTGCAGGAGAAAGGGTCAAAGGTGAGCGCTGATCCATCAGTCGGTCATTTTGATCACTTTAGTTGGTGAAATGCTCACAGGAATACAATGTGTGTTTTATAATTGCTGTATTTTTTGCAGACACCCTGCTCAAAACTGTTCAGTGTTGCTTTTGTGAGCGGTTGTAAATATGTAATTTATTCTGAAATAAATCTGTGTTTCATACTGTGTGCCCCTGCCGAGGGAAAGAGAGTAAAAAGCAGAAATGAGTGATGCTTGCAGAACAGCCCAACAGCAGCAAACACTGGGTACTGTCACCTGTTATGTGAAGAGCTGCTGGACACAACAGCCATGAGTGGCTTAAAGATTTACATGAACACTAGTTAAATACACAGATCAGTGACTGAGTGACTCTTTAACAAAGCTGCGCCCAACCACAGACTGTCTCGTTGCAGTTGATTACTATAATATCCCTTCCCTTCTGTAGACTTTCCTATTGCTGCCTGTTCAAGCCATAGTCATCGGCCTTATCCTGGCTTTGCTGTTTTGGTGCTTCGGCGCATTGTGGTAGTAAGGTACACGTTACTCCTATCAAGTCGGCCTGTCGTTTCCATCAGTGCTTTGCATGACCTAATCGGGTTTTCCTCATTTCCCAGAACGCCTTCCTCCGAGGAAACCATCGCCTGAGAAATCTAACCTATCTAATCATGCAGTTTCAACATCTGACATCTGTTGGTCCTGTCTGAATGGCTTAACGTCTTCTCTCATTTGGCTGTGTTAATTATGTTTTCTTTCTTTAAAGAGCTTCTATGTATTTTATCCACTCTGTGCTTCGTCGTGATCTCAGTTGCAAGCTCCCCCGTACCAAAACCTAGATGACCCTCGGATGTGAGGCTTTGCTTTGTGATGCTCGAGCTCTCCTCTCTCTGCTGCCTTTGTTTCAGAAACCGTGGATGATCTGGGGACCGGTGGCTGCTGTGGCTCTAACAGCTCTGACCGCTGCTGTACTCTTCAGGACCTGAAAGCAACTTTAAAATTGCACACACACACACACACACACACAACTTTGTCATCAAAACTTGCCCTCCTATCATATCAGCACTATTAATTAGGTCGGCTCTTATTTACTTGTTTAATTCTTAAGAAGCTCTATTTTAGAAGGAAGAGATGTTGATAAAGGAAGGCCAGTATTGTGCGTACATCAGTAAGTTTGCCGGTTTTAACAGGAGCTTAGGTGGATGGTGTTTTAGGATTACATGAATGTTAAAAATCTCACCACTGAACTAATTTTATTTCAATACCTGTAAGTAAGAATATTTTAGATGGATCACTTCAACATATCTTTGTAATTGTCGTAATAATAAAAGTCATAATAGCGAGTGCATGGAGAATGTGGGATGAGGACAGCAGATTGTTGTGACGGAGTCCGCTAACGTTGTCCAGAGTGAATATTTGTGAGAATTAAACGAGTTTCAGAGTTTAGATCTGCATTATCTGATTTTAGTTTGCTTTTGAAAAAAGCGCCATTAAACAAACTGCATCAACTTTCCCTTTGTGGGTTATTTTTCTCCATCTGATTCAGGTTACAGAGACTTTTGTCTACCGCTGAGAAGTGACAGGTGGACATTAAAGAGCAAGTCAACCCCTACCAGATTCTAACTCCACTCCCACTTCATGTTTGAAAAATGCAACAAATGCTGTTGCCTGGCAGACCGAGGGGGCGGAGCTGCTAACAAATACACACACACACACAGGCATTGTGACATCATAATCTACCAGTTTACATCATAGCATACCTCTTAGCCAATAGCGGTGGCAGATTTAAATTAGAATACAGAGCAGTTTTTACCTGACAACGGCACAACACTGCCAGTTTTAGGCAGAATATTTAAATTTTAATTAAGATGCACTGAAGTGCCAAATTATTGACGGCACGTGTCTGCAGCACGATTAGACACTCGTTTCTTTAGTTTATCAGCAAAAAAAAGGTTATTTGGGGTGACTTGCTCTTTAATGTTTTTGCCTTTGAGTCCATATCAAAATATTTCATGAACCACGTGATGTATTTTATTTAAACTTTAGGGAAATATTTCCTGGGTGCACATCCATCACCGTTTTGCTTGTATAGTCATCCCCGTTCATTAAGGGAACTCAGACTTTGCTATAACTCAGTATTCTGTTCAGTCTGTTTCAACTGCTGAAATGCAAATCCAAGTTTAAAAATAAAACGTAAAAGAAAATTGGAACTGGATTGAAGGCGGTGGTGTGAGGCGTAACTCAGTGGTAACTCCAGCTTGTGGAAAATCAAACCAGTGCTAAACCAGTCTCCTCCTTTAAAGGACCCTTTCTAGAATCCTTTGAAATTCAAAGTTTCAACTCCTTAGTGCTATTAGGTGTTACCACCAGAAGATGTTTTTCTTTTCTTTTTTTAATGTTTTTTCTCTTTTTAGGCTTAAAAAAACATTTAGAATATTTTTAATAACTTGTTTTTTTACACATTCTCCAAACTTACATATATGGATCTAATTTTTTGTGATTCTTCATTACACACCGAGCTAAAAGAGCTTGTTTTTACCTTTGCAACATGTTTTGGTACGCCCCGCCTATGTCATCCTCTGATGCCTGCAGATAAACGGAAACATCAGCATCTGCTCTGACGAAAGTGGCAGTGGACGCCGAAACGTGTCGGCAAGTAAAAACAAGCTCTTTTTGCTCTGTGTATAATGAAGAATCACAGAACGAACGTAACAAAGATGGTCACTATGGGTCACTGTGGGTTAAAGAACTAGCTCAGGCCCAAACATTCTGCCATAACAAAGGGATCTCACAATCTTTTGGTTCTCCAAATTCTGCTGAATGAGGAAACGCTGATGAAATCCTTTAGGAAGGATAAAGCATTCACACACACTTAGGTGATCTGCTCTTTCTGTGTGTTCTGCTGGCTTTGCTGCCAGGAATCTCCCAGGACACAGAAACAAGCAGCATTGTAGCTCAGACTGTGTTGGGAAACATGAACAGATTTAGGGCTTCTCTATGTAAACCCAAACATGAGAGCCACTCTGCGCTGTTACATTCATTTGTTCTGCTCTAGTTTCCATGTAGGTCATCTGTAGTGGATCAGAGTTGCAGCAGGATGTTAGTAGATAGTCGTTTTACTGTATAATCATGTTATTTACATACGAGATTTGTGAGCAGGCTTGGTAATTAAATCAGATCACAGAATAACTAGAATTGTGTTACCAAACCTCATACACCAAATGTTAATGCAGTTATATAGGGGTTTGTTGCAGGCAGTAGTAAAAACACATGTAGCTACTTTACTCTATTAGATGTATAATATTCAGAAGTATTGGAAAAATGCATCATTACACCTGAAAGCATGTTCAAAACCCTTCTGATGGAGTTTGTTTCACATGCAGACCATCATCTGGATATTCTGAGTCAGAAATGGGGCAAGGAGGCAACATTTGGGAGGTTCTAAGCTTTAATAAGCTTAGATCCTTTTTTGGTTTCTAAATTAGGAAAAGCACTGTCGCGTTTGGTGTGAAAGTCAGAAATCGAGACCAGCAGCTGCATCAGAGGTCTGTACACTATTTCCCCTCAGAGGCTTCGTGAACTGAAGCACATCTGGGAGGATGCCGTGTGGACTGCAGTAAGCAGCAGATGCATCATACCTCTTTTGTGACACCCAGTGGTTGCATGTTGGTTCACAGTCTAAACCGGTGAACCCGTGTATAAAATTTTAAGGGATACTATGCAACTTTTTCATATTTTAAAATCATTTCTTTGAGCCAGTATGAGCTAAAATGACCCTTACAGGCTTAATGAAAAGTCAGACCTCTACCGCTCCCAGTGGCCAGAATAACGCACTTGCAACTTCAGGCTGGCGGGCCGCCACCTGTTGGACTTGCAAAAATGTATCTGACATGCCTGGCACTGCAGTCTGCTTCCAGCATGTTTCTTGGATGTGTTTGACCGTGAACACAGCTGACTTGTTGAATTTGGTGATTAACGGCTCTTGTGGACACTAATGGTGGGCTGGTGAGATGTTTCAGCAGCTAGTTTAGGCATTTAACTCATTCACTGCCACTGATGACTAAATGACTAAAGATGTCGTTTTAGATCCAACTGTTCACTGTTTGGGCATCGGAACGAGCCCCCGCGCCGAGAGCACAAACATCTCAGCTCTGAAGCCCATCTTTATCTGCATACGTCACATGTCACATGACCAGGAAGCAGAAATTCCAAGTATTAGGTGATCGTTTTGGGCCATTCCTGTAAAAAAAAATGAGGTGCGAACTGGAAAAGTGTGTGCCAATCACAATTTCACAACGGATTATGAAAAAACGGATAACACTCGAAACACGCGGATTCTTCCTGATGTAAGAGGTGAGTCTACTCTTTGTTTTGGTTGTTTTGGCGTCGACATCACCCAACATTTTGTCACTCTTAAAAAAACAGTAAAAACAGTGAGAAACGCTGGCAGCAAAGGTCTTTAGCGATCAGGAAACGGCTGGCAGTGAATGAGTTAAATGACTAATGCATTGCAACACAAGTTTCACTCTCAGTTCTACTAAACGGACCACAGGGGGTGCTAAAAGCAAGCCAAAACTGCCATGTGTGCCTTTAAAAACTACAGTGGGAAAATTGAGCTTTACCAGACTTGTCTACTCACCGAAAGTAAAAGGCAGCCAGTAAATGCTTTCTCAAAGTGACGATGTGTAGTTTTTACCAGTATTCTCTGGAGGTATCCATTGAAATGTTGTAAATTAATTAAAAAATATCGGGTCTAAAATACACGGGAACGGTTCTACGTTTCTGGGCGACGCCTTATTGCATGCCCTGTTTCCTTCTACGGAAGCCCATGAGGATAATAATAATCATCATCATCATCAAACTTATATAGCGCTTTATTAGGACACTCAAAGACGCTTGCATGAACTATTACATTCACACAATGCCAGTCAGGGGCATAGCACCAAGTTCTGGGCCCTAGGTACAAGTCTTCTAGGTGGGCCCCCATGCTCAATTATTTAATATCTCTCTTACACATTTTTTGTCATGCTATAAGACAAGATAATAGATATGATCTTAGTTTAACCTCTATATTGAGCAAATACAAATGCCAGCATAATAAAAGTGAAATGCCCAGGCTTCACATACAATTATTTTTATTTGCCAACAATGTGTTCAAACTAAACTCCTGGAATTTATTTTCCAGTAAATGCCCACTGACGGGTCTTCATGTTAGCAAAATCACTTATGAGATCTTTAAAGTCCAATCCTTTGGCTAATTGGCTTCCAATAGAAAGAAGAGCTAGGCTGTTCAGTCTATCCTGGGACATTGTTGATCTCAAATAATTTTTCACCAGTTTCAGTTTGCTAAAAGCCTGTTCACCCCCCAGCAACAGTTACAGGTAGTGTGCAAAATATCCTCAGTCCAATACAAACTTCTCCAAAAATGCTCTGTAATTGCATCCTGTAGATGGCATTAAGCAGCTCAAGAGGAGACCGAATGTGTGGAAATGTGGCACCATATATTTATTTATTTATTTAGGAAGTGGGTCAATACATATTAATGAACATTTCAATAAATGTAAATATGCCAGTTTATAGCCTTGGGCTAATTTCCATCTGCAGACCCTCCGGCAGGTTGATGTTAGACACAAAGTAGTGTAAACATACAGAGATAGTATTTACAAGTCATGTGACAGAGACAAAAACTGTCATCCCATTATACTAACACAAACAAATGTCAAGGAAATTGGACACAGAGAACAACATAGACAGCAATAACGGAAACACATCAAGTGTATTGCACAAACCCCGATACTGCATATGCCCTGACTGTCATGAGATTACATTCACCCATTACACTAGCAGTTGTTTCCCTTTTAATACTGTACCAACTCTTTTCCCGGACAAATAAAAAATATAAGTATTAGACATGATCAGATTTGTTCTCAGGTGTAGCATCTCATTCTCAAATTCAGCTGTGAGATCCTGGTAATATTTTCTCATCAGTGCCTGGCATGATATCTTCATCTGCTCTTCAATCATGTCTGTCATGGTTCATGATGTTAAGCTTTGCTAATACTGATATATATTGATATATTAAATACATATGACATGAAATAAACCAGGTTCTCTCTGTGAATGTAATGTACTCTAAATTTTATAATCCCTGCATTATCAGCCAAATTATAAGATTGTCCGTTTTCAAGATCAAATATAAAGAAATTTAAAATAGGCTTAAAATACCTAACCAAGTCAATAACAATCCTCTAACACCAGTGTCATCATGCTATACGAAAAACAGTGGCAGCTTCACATTCCTGAGATTACCACGAATCCATCGATACCAAGTTTGTCCTGGTCCATGACTGGAGCTGAAATATCCACACAGAGTGAACCCGTTTTTACTGCGAGGTCCGCAAATTAATTGGCGGCGGCCGCCCGCGATAATAATTCTGATTAATATATATATATATATATATATATATATATATATATATATATATATATTAGTGTTTTCACTGATAACACTAATTAATTTATATTTGATCTTGATGGTGAAACTAAAGGCGTTTAACACTGAACACCTAACATGAATGCAGCTTCTGAGAGCTAGCTAATATCAGCTAAAACTGTGTTCTGCTGCTGCTCACCTTCCTTCTTGAAGAACCTAGTCAATACTTGCTTCTGTTCAATTAACTTTTTCTCCTTCTTTTCTTTTCTTTTCTGGAAGCCAGATTTCCCTTTCTTGGGAAAAGACATGACTGACTCTCCTGCCTCCAGCTCTGGCTGTCGGCATCTGCAATGTCTCATAGCTGTACATGCAGCCGTGCAGCCCCTGGCCGCTGGTGTGGACTAAACCACTTTGCACATTTTTCAGGGGTGATAGATGCCTCAGAGATTATTCAGTTATTACTTTTAAGGCGAAATTCTGTTTCTTAACCTCTTTATCCAGGTAAAGGGAAGTTTATTAAGACATTAAGTAAGTTGGGAGGAAAAAACAACAACAATAAAACATTTTTATTCAAAGCTGTCTCAGGGCCCCTCCCTGCAGTGGGCCCTGGGTAAACGGTGCCCCCCCCCCCCCACCCCCCCACCCCAGTCCGACGCCCCGGCTGCCAGTGATGGTAAGCTACTACGTAGCCACAGCCGCCCTGGGGCAGTCTGGCAGAGGCGAGGCTGTCATTTGGTGCCGTCGGCCCCTCTGACCACCACCAACACAGGCAAGTTGGGTGAAGCGTCTTGCCCAAGGACACAACAGCAGAACACCTCTGGTGGGAGCTGGAATTGAACCCATGACCCTCCAATCATGAGGCAACCCGCTCTACTGCTGCCCCAGAATGCATTTACTGATCTGTAACAAATGGTTACAAAACTTTCTGCATTGATAAACTTTGTTCTTTTACACATTTACCTCTCCACTCATTACAAGTGATAAAATGCAATCTAATGTTCTTGTTATTATGCTGGAGGATGCACTCCCAGGGCTTTTTGACCCTAATGGCCATCAGTTGATAAGGTCTTAGTTGAACACAAGAATAATGCTTGCTTACAATGATTTAGGTATGTACTGCCCCCTATCGCCAGGGAAAATACACACTGTCACTTTAAAGCCTGATTTTTAGAATGGTGAATTTGCAAAAGAAGTACAAGAATTTATTTTTTTATAAATTGCCTCAAAATCAAAATCACAAGGTTCTTCACAAGAACAATAATAATATTTAAAAGAAACATCTTAGCCAAAAATTGGAGAAAATTTTTAACTTCAAATAAGCATAAAAATGAAAAGCTCAAAAACTACAGAATTTACAGCAGCAGTCTTCAACTAGATTTGTTCAAGGAACAGTTTTTTCCCAGGAGACTTTGTGAGAATCAGATGCTCTTCTAAAATAAATTTCAATTATTATTATTTCTTAAAATATCAATACTTGATATGTTGATTTTCCTTCCAAATTTGTTATTTATTTTAGCATCTGCCAGTGTTTGTTTGTATTTCCTTTACTAACCCAAGCCACTAGGGGGCGACTATGACATATTAGGCTTCCTAATTGTTCCGCTCTCCATCACTTTGACGTCATATTTTAAGCATGCTGTCTTCCAAAACGTGCTTAGTCTTTAGTCATTTTTCTCTAAGAGAGCCTTTTATGTAACTTTATTTTACTTATTCAGCTTGTTTTCTCCCTTAATTACAATTCCTTTACTTGGCTCATCCTATGCTAGTAAATTTAGTTTGCTTGTAGGCCTATCCTACATGTGTTGCTTTGTTCCTGTGAGCGTTTTTTGTCGAGACACCACAATTCTGCGCTATTATAGTGAAAAGCGCAAAAATGGAGATTCTATGAACTGCTGCAGATTAAATAAAAAATGTTGAATGAGACCTGAGTTTGTAGTCATTTCTGATTAAAGTCTATTTTCCAGTTTGCTTAATTTGCTATAAAAAAGTAGAACATGCATTTGCTCTATTCACTAATAATGGGGTGCCAGGTGGAAAGATCTAGCAGGTCGGGTGAGGCCTGTGGGCCGCCAGTTGACATTCACTGATCTACAGAAAGACCAGCATGAAAATAAGTTGGTGAGGAAGAAGAGGGTGAACAGGAGGTCACACCAAATCCAGTCTGAACGGGTGCGTTTTCAACTGCTTTTAAAGGAGACCACTGAGTCCACAGATCAGGCTCAGGGGGAGAGGGATCCAGAGGGCCACAGCAGCAGATGATCTGTCACCTTTGGTCTTTAGCCTGGTGCTGCACAACCAGTAGGCTTTGGTCACTGGACCTCAGGGAACTGCTGGGGGTGTAGAGACAGCAGATCCCAAAGGAATGGTCTCTAATGCAGTTCAAAGGTGCTACATTAACCAAATTGTAAGAAAAAAACCCTCTAATTAATATGTCTGAAGAGTTGTTAGCGCTTCTAGCTGTAGGCATACAGGTCTTCAGTGTTGCAGCTGATCTGAAGCAGTTTCTAGCTGTCTGTAGCAAAAGCAATAGAGTAAATGCAATGATTCATAATCTAACTAGTTATATATCTGCAGAAATCTAAGTATTTTGAATGTTCTGCATAATTTACAATTACTGTACACAAATGAGCATCAATTATTTTCTAACAACTTTTTATTGCTTCTATTTTTAATTTAACTTTTTCTGAGCTCAGTCCAAATTAAACTTGAGGGTGCGCTCCCTTTAAAATATTGACCCTAACTTGTGGCCTGGTTTTCTCTAATGTTGACTAATAATCGATGAGTTTCACCAGAGCAAACATAATCTGACAAAGCTAACTGTGCTCTTCAGGGGGATGGTTTTATTTCAACTCTCCAGGAAAATGGTTTAACACATCAACAGAAACACCAATAAAAGCCATGTCCACATGTGTTTGCACGTGATACGAGAGACCAGGAGAGAAATAAGAAACAGGAAAAGTAAGTTTTATATTTTCTTAAATGTATTTTTCAGGATTTGACACATTCACCCAGTTCTTGTGTGAACAACGCAAGTTCCTGATGTGTTTTTAGGTCAGTCATGGCTGCTGATCTGGATGTAGTGAACCTGTTTATCATCGCTGGAGGAACACTGGTGATTCCCATCCTGGTTTTCCTGGCTTCCTTCTTCCTCTGGCCATCTGTGCTCATCAGAGTCTATTACTGGTATGGAGGGAAATTATGGTGATGAGCATCCATTTGAGTAATTTTATATTCAGAAGTCAGACTAATAACTATTAATTTCATATTTGACTTGCTCTAAAAAAATGTGCCTGTTTTCTAAAACTATTGTTTATGAGACAATAAATCAGATTCCCAAAATGACCAAACTGATTCCATAATCAGCTTAATTTTCCCAAATGTAATTTTCATCAAGAGCATGTCTCATTCTTTAGGGTTGTGTGAATCTGTTTGTCTCCAGGTACTGGAGAAGGACTTTGGGTCTGCAGCTGCGCTTTGCAGACTGTGGTGGTTATCGCTTCTGTTACTCATACAGAGGAAAACCTGGGATGAGACCTTCGATCTTAATGCTTCATGGTTTTTCTGCTCACAAAGATACATGGCTGACAGTTGTCAAGGTGGGAGGAACTCTACGTTTGTTGCAAAAATATAAATCAATATTAAAAATCTAACACACACCGCGGTAAACCATTATGGTTTTATTAAAATGTAGACTTTTTTTATTAGTAATAGTTTTTTGTCATTGAAACAACAAAACTGAATGTTTTATAGAGAAATTAACATATAGGTATGAAATCCTCTTTATTCCATAAAATTATGAATTTTTAAATAACAGAAAAATTTGGGAATTTTTCTTGATGAAAATCAAAATATCTCATTAATGTGCATTCCTTCAAGCACTTTTTTGTTATTTTACATTATGTCAGAAACATAATCACCTTGAAATAAAAAAAAATGCATGGATGAATATATTTATAAGTTCATTATGAATCTACATATTTATGTTGTGGCAAAAAGAAAAGAAACAGGTAAGACAGAAAACCTAATTTGCATTTGTTAGTTAACTCAGTGTTAATCATTATCATTATAACAGCACCAGCATGAACAACGTACATCAGCGTGTGAAGTGTTTCATAAACTCACCTCTCTTTGCTTTGTGTGCTCTTCATGTGTCTAGTATTTACCAAAGCATCTGCATATTGTGTGTGTGGACATGCCTGGTCATGAGGGAACAACCCGCACCAACACAGAGGATTACTCCATTCAGGGACAAGTCAGAAGGATCCATCAGGTTCTCAGAGGAAGGGACTTTTAATGGATGGGAGTATTTTTCCTATGTAGATTTTTTTAGATTTAAAAATCAGTTTGTGTCGTCTCCTCCATCTGTAGTTTGTGAGAGCCGTTCACTTAAACAGGAAACCATTTCATCTGGTTGGAACCTCCATGGGTGGCAATGTAGCTGGGGTTTATGCAGCCTGCTTTCCATCAGACCTCTGTAGCATGACACTCATCTGTCCAGATGGTCAGTCACTTTGTGTGTGTTTTTAGGTTTGTGTCCCTCTTGTTACTGAATTCTTACTCTGTTGTAGCTGCCATGAAATACAAATCTAACTCCATGTTTGGAGATAAAAATGTTTCCAGTGAAAGTTTAGCTTCAGAAGAGTCTGTATCGTGCTATTTGACCCCTTCCAGAGCAACGATAGGCTCAATAAACTATAATAGATAGATGTAATTTGTTTTAGAAACATAAACCAATCCTTCAACCTGGAAATAAGATGAAACTCCACCTCTATCCATATGAATTCCACCAACTGTGGACTCGGAGACCGCAGATTCATACATGCTGCAGATTCACCCTGACATGTCCGACTCAGCGATTGGAAAGGGATCCTGTACCTTTTGCAGAAGAAAATATATATTTTTAGGCTTTTTAAAATGCAACCTAGATAAGAAAGAAATCAATTATTCACAGTTGTGGAGATTAAACTCCCTGCTAACTACATAGAGAGACTGGATGTTAGTGTTTGCAGTCCAGGGGAAGAGGGGTCAAGATCTGAAACACCTCAGCCAGGCGCCTGCTATTGCTATTGCCTAGCTTAGCAGAGTTTACCAGAGCTGAAGGGAAGACGCAGCTGAGACAGGAAAATGCATGCATGAAGCCAAAAACCACTTTTAGGGTGTATTTTGTGAAGAAATAACATAACATGGTCAAGTGCTCTAAAAAGTGGAATTTGCGTAGGAACTAAGATAAACATGCGTTAAGTTTTACAGATAAAACCCAATTATGCAGTAAAAACAAAAATCATTCTGTAGCATAAATTATGGCATTGATGCAGAAAAATTGTGTTTCGCTTAACTCAATCTTTTCTTCAGATAGGTAACACTCTACAGTCTGAACAGAAAACTTGAACAAACCATTATGGTTATATAAATACACACAAAGTACTAATAAAATACGTCATTAATGAAGAAAATTAGTGCTAAATCTTTTAAAACGTCTCTTTCCTTCTCATCTTTTTCACTTAATCAGTTCTTTAGTGACGTTCTTTCTGCTGTTTAATGTTCCAGATATTTCCGTTTGTGGCCATTTTATGTCATTTTGTGACCAGTAAAACACTGGTTTCATCTTGCAGGTATAAAACATCCGTGTGAAACCAAATTTGACAATCACCTGCAGGATCTGGAGCATAACTACACACTGAACATCCCGCTGATCCCCACTACGCCCGAAGAGATGGAGGACATGTTCAGGCTGTGTTCCCACGTTCGATTTAAAATCCCTCAGCAGGTAAGATGTAGGCATCGCAAGTAGCACTAGAAAGTTCCTGAAGAAATGTTGATGGGGCTTGCAGCATAGGTTTGCAGGGAAAAATCCAGCAGAGGCTTGGAGACAGTCTAAGCCCTGGGTCACCAGGAACCCTATAAGGTGCCTCCAGGCCCATTCACCGCTCAGCAAAGTCTAAAAAAATACTTTCTGCTGCCATTTTTTATAGCACTTTATATGATTTAAAACATGACAGCATAGATGGCTTACAGAACTGTGGCAACAGAGGAGCAAAGCAAATGGGTTGTACAATGAAGCTCTGTGATAGAGTAAGCAAGACGTATCAGAAATGAGCAGCAGCAGAATGTTACTACAGATGCTATTTTTGCTTTAAGGATGCTGATAGAGAAGTGCAAAAAAATGATGTGCATCTTTTTAGATTTAGAGAAAGCATATGGCAAGATGCTGAGGAAGTCTAGAGTGAGAAGTATGTTAGAGTGGTGCAGAGCATGTTTGAGAGCTGTAAGGCAGCAGTGAGGTGTGCTGTAGGAGTGCCAGACGAGTTCAAGGAGGCGGTGGGACAACATCAAGTGTGGGCTCTAAGTAGTGATGCACCGATATGAAATTTTTGGGCTGATGCCGATATCCGACCGACATTAAGATCACTGTTACGGCCGATAACCGATATTTGCAGATAATGATATAAAACACAGCACACATATTTACTGTTCTGAGATGATTTCATTCACTGTTCACATGACTAAACAATTACACATCACTCCCCTCACCCTCTGAAACAGGCAAACAAATGGAGATGAGATGGAAAAAATATTGGCTGTTAATATCGGCCCGGTTTTATTTATCGAACCGATACCGATGTGTTAAAAAATGACTAACATCGTCCGATACAGATATTGATGCCGCTATAATGCCCAACCCTTGCTCTAGGCCTCTTCTTGTTGACTTTGTTGATGGACAGGCTACCAGACTACGTTAGACTGGAGTTTCCATGGACTATGATGTTTGCAGATGACATGGTGATCTGCAGCGAGAGCAGGGTGGAGGAGGAAAAGCTAGGTGGAGATGTGTACAGGAAAAGAGAGGAATGAAAGTAAGTCACAGAAGGACAGATACTGGCTACCCGTAAACTTTAGGGTCAAATTTAAAATCCTGATTTTTGTTTTTAAGGCCCTGAACGGTCTAGCACCGGATTACCTGTCGGATCTTGTCACTAGATATGTGCCAAACCGGGCGTTGAGGTCTGCTGATTGCCTGCTGCTTCGTGTTCCATTAATGAAATACAAAATGCGGGGGCAGCGTGCTTTTGTCTATGCTGCTCCGACATTATGGAATGCACTTCCTCTTTCGTTGAGGCTGGCACCATCCTTCCTCCAGTTCAAATCGCTGCTGAAGGCTCACTTTTACGACCAGGCATTTTTAAATCCCTGACTTTTATTATTTTATTATGTGTCTTTTTATTGACTTTAATTATCTGCCTTGTTGTGCATTTTATTGTTGACCGTGTATTGTTTTATATTGTGTTTTTACTTTTTATTCTGTACAGCACTTTGGTCGGCTGCCATGCCGTTTTTAAATGTGCTTTATAAATAAAGATGGTATGGTATGGTATGGTATGAGTGTAAATGAGAGGGACACAAGTGGAAGGGTGATGTTACAGAGAGTAGAAGTAAAGAAGGTAGAGGACTTTAGGTACTTAGGGCACGGGCCTACTGTCCATAGCAACAGAGAGTGTAAAAAAGAGGTGAAGAAGTGTATGAAGCAGGTTGGAGAAAAGTGTCAGGTGAGATGTGTGTTGAAAGGATTTCAGCAAGAATGAAAGGAAAAATGTTGAAGACAGTAGTGAGAGTGGCCATGTTGTCTTGTTTAGAGGCCATGTCCATGAGGAGACCAAGACAGGTAGTATGACTCTCCCTAGACTGAGCTGGCCGATTTGATGTGTGGTTTGTGTGGGTCCACTCCTCCGTTCTGTCATTAAGGAGAATATTAAAGCAAGAGACCACTTCAGGTGTGAATGTGATGTCTGCCCGTTTACGTGGCAGCCCTTTGCTCATCTGTGAATTAGTAAAAAGGTGAAAAGAAAATAATATGAATGAAAAATTAAAAGGTTAATCATTTTATAGTTTAAACCTGTGAATTTTTATTCAGATTCTTCAAGGGCTGGTTGATGTTCGACAACCTCATAACTCATTCTACGAAGAAGGTTAGTTCACAGTGCTCTGAATAATGTACGCCACAACACAATAAAGATAATATTTAACTAACAGAAATATTCTTTCATCAGTGTTTATGGAGATTATTGGTGAAAAATCAAGGTATGCCTTGCAGGAACACTTGCATCTCATAACTACCCCTTTGCAAGTAATATGGGGAAAACAAGATCAGGTAAGTGATTTAAAAATAACACAATGACCCACATAAAAACATAGATAACTGCTTGGTGTTTCACAGAAATTATGAGATTCTAATAAATGCATAGGATTTAGATGCTAACATGAAGTAATTCATGTCAGATGGATAAAATAATTATTGTTTCAAATGTGTCTAGGTCGTGGACGTCTCTGGAGCCAATGTTATTGCAGAGTGGGTGGCTGGATGCAGAGTGGACCTGCTGGATAACTGTGGGCACTCTGTGGTGATGGAAAAGCCATGTCGCACAGCCAAACTTCTCCTGGAGTTTATCATCTTGCAGCAAAATTCTGGGAGCGGCACAAAGAAGTGTTCTTGAATCTTAAATCACATCCTGTTTTGATGCCGTTTCTTGCGTGTGTTCAGTCACACACCACTTCTAATTGCACATTAAAACTGAAATAAAGAATGAAGTGTCCAAACATTGCTTGAGTTACATTTCTATGTAAAGTGGATTGGGATAATACACATATATGGATTTGCTTCCATTATTGTGTCTTCGTGTTCATGTTTTTAATGAATAATAGACAACACAGTAGGCAAATATTCAACATAAATATATTAGATTGATTCTAGTGTTAGTCAATACTTAATGCCACTGTCTAATGGTCTCAAAATGCAGGATGTTCACCTGAATGGGCATTTGAAGGACTGCCTCTTGTGAATATTTGCATGTTTAATAGTTTTGCAGGAGCCTGTAGTCGGCTGGGCCCCTCCTCTGTACCATGTAAGCCCGTTCCGCTCTCTGTGGATGTGTGCTTTTGCATGCTAGGAGGCTGCAGCAAGACCTCTTCCTCCTTGTCCTTCATCCTCCTTGTGGACAGTGTTTCTGCAGCCTGAAGCCGACCACAGCTGCTACGGTACGACCCACATTCACTGACTTTTAAATGCTGACCACAGCCCACTCTTATTGGACCCAAAACACAAAAGCTAACACCAAAGAAACCCGGTCATGTTCTGCTCTTATCCGCAGATAGCCTAAAGGAAATCCTGTTGATAGCCGCAGTTGTTTATGTATCGCTAGTTGTGTTAGCTTGCTAACTAGCAGCCTAGCTAGGCTAACAATCATTACGCTAACCATTACTCACTTTTACTAACGCTTCAGATAAAGCAGCATAAAATACTATTTAAACTGTAACACAATTCACTTTAAAATACACTTTGTTGCTTGAGAGATGTACTTGTGTATTTCGTCGCCTTTCGTTTAAGTATTAGCAATCAGGATGTCAGTTTAAGCTATAAATTAAAGCGGTGTGGTGGGCTTTTCCTCTTTCCCCGTACAGGTGTTGCTGTAGAAGTAACAGAACCTCTCGATTATAAAATTCAAACCCTGGTTGTTGAAATTACGTTTGAGATAACACTTCTTTCATAGTGATAAAGACGAGGGCAGTGCAAATGCAGATGTTCCCTCTTTTGTTATATTTGACCTTGTTTGGTCACAACAGTGCTGCAGAGGAACCGCTAACATTCAGACCATTTTATTTCAGGGTATTTCCTGTAAAGAGCATCAGCATTTTTCATATTCCTTTTCTCTAAGTGTTTGTGCTGCTGTAGCAAGTGAATTTCCCCACGGCGAGATTAATAAAGTCTGTTCTAGTCTATTATAGATGACTAGGAGGACTACATTTATAAGTATCACATGGGATAATCTGATAAATATGTTTGGGACACATAAAAATCCACAGTGAGTAGTAATCTGGTTTTCCGTTTCTTCAGACATATGCATGTGTTGTTTATGTTTGATATACTGTTGAAGTTCTCTCTGATTAACAACCAAACATTTTACGTAAGATTTACTGCAGCTGATCAATCAGCTACTCTACAATGTTGTTCATAAAATCTAACATACGTACAGAGAAGTGTGTGCAAAATTAAGTTAATCTGTAGTAATGTGGCTGTTTTCTTCCACAGATAAATGTAAAGTGTGCAGATTGTCATCTGTTCCTTCTGTTTTGTTTCTGACCAAGTCGGTATTCTTCCACAAATGGATAATGGAGACTGGGGCCATAAGGTATGTTATGGTTGTGGTTAGAAATGAAGACTCAATGTTAATAATGTTCTTCTTCCTGATAATCAGTCAATCAAGGTTATTAGTTCAGTGCTTTTCAAGTCATGGCAACCCAAAGTGCTGTAGAACAATAATGCATAAAAGGATGTCCACAGCGAAATTAATAACAACAAAAGATGTTGAGGAAAAAATAAAACTCATCAATGATAAAAAAAATAATGAAATCATGTGTACTTTTATTTAGATTACAATAATTTAATATACTGGGAGAACTTGGAAGATTGGAATACTGTGCAAAAGTATATTTATTTCAGTAATCCAACTAAGACTGAGAGACCATCTAAAGACTCAGGAACCCTTTGCAGATGTTCTGGATCCAATAGCTGATTAGAGTGTGACACTTTGATTTTACTTAACCTTTTCACAATCTTCTAATGTTTGAATTTGGGGTTTTCATAAGCTGTACGCCCTAATCATCACATTTATAACAAATAAAGGCTTGAAACATCTGGCTTTGCATATAATGAGTTAGGGCTGGGCAACAAATCGAAAATGTATCGTTATCAAAATTTCTGACTCATATCGAGATAATTTTTCCCATGTCAATAAATTTGATAATAAATAAATGAAAAGATGTGTGTAGGTTGGCAACGTTCATGTCCCTTTAAGAAGCTGTACCACCTTGTCACTAAAAATGTGTCCCAATGTAATACACGTGACACAGCCCCATCTAGTGGACAACTTTTGTTTCTCCGCATACCTGTAGTTATTCATTTATCGTTATCGAGTTGAAATCCTCAATTTATCATGATATTGACTTTAGGCTATATCGCCCAGCCCTATAATGAGTCTATCTTGTATATTAGTTTCACCTTTTAAGTTCAGTTAGTGAAATAAAATAACTTTTGCACCACATTTAAATCTTCTGAGTTTCTCCTGTAAATCTGTTTTGAACAATATATTTTTATTCTTGAAGAACTACAAATTATTAATATTATTTCTCACTTTTGCAACAATTTTCCTTTAGATGACCACTCCTGTTACCTTGAATGTGGGAGGCCACCTGTACACCACTAGTCTGTCCACCTTGCAGCGTTATCCAGACTCTATGCTTGGTGCCATGTTCAGGGGTGATTTTCCCACAACTCGTGATTCCCAAGGGAATTATTTCATTGATCGAGACGGGACACTTTTCCGGTACATCCTTAACTTCCTGCGAACATCGGAGCTTACCCTTCCTGTGGATTTCACAGAGACAGACCTGCTGAGGAAGGAGGCAGACTTCTACCAGATCGAACCTTTGATCCAGTGCCTTAATGATCCCAAACCGCTGTACCCTCCCGACATCTTTGAGGAAGTCGTGGAGCTCTCTAGCACTCGGAAACTGTCTAAATACTCAAACCCAGTTGCGGTGATCATCACACAGCTAACTATTACGACCAAAGTTCACGCGCTGCTTGAAGGAATTTCAAACAATTTCACCAAGTGGAACAAACACATGATGGACACCAGGGACTGTCAGGTATCGTTTACCTTTGGACCGTGTGACTATCATCAAGAGGTGTCTTTAAGGGTTCATCTCATGGACTACATCATGAAACAGGGCTTCACTATCCGGAACACGCGTGTGCATCACATGAGTGAGCGTGCAAACGAAAACACAGTTGAGCATCACTGGACTTTTTGTAGACCAGCTCACAAAGTTGAAGACTGATATCTGCTGGAGTTACCATTTCACTACACAAATAATTATAAAACAAAGCTCAAAATCAAGACAGCAAAAAAAAAAGCTAATTCTTGATTTATTTTCCAAACTTAACACAGTTGTTTGTGATATTGGAAATTTTGGGGCAAATGGATGAGATTTGAGACAGTAATGCTGTAAAATCATAATTTCATTTATTCTGATGACTTACCACTTACCCCCCCAAAAATATGACTGTTGTTTATAGGAAGTCATTTAAAAGAAAACAGTGGGATTGTTAAATACCCCCTTTTTGAAAATTAATGCCTGCATATATGCTCTCACATCTTAATATGAAATTCAAACCTACAGGAATGTTTTTACATGATTAGTATAACTTATCTTTGATCCTGTAGATTTCTGATGAGAAAATTTAGTGTCCTAGATCTCCTCTTAGCTCCCTGTATGGTACTAATTGAGAAGCCCCTTAGAGTTGTTGCATGTGTCTTGTGTAAGTATATTTTATGTATCTGTTGTGTGATTTCTAATACTGTGTCATGAGGTCATTTCAGCTATGGTGCGTTTGGTCATCCCAGTTAAATTAAACCCTCATCTGTGTATTTCATCTCATGCTATGGTAGAACTTTTGGCTTTATATCTGTTTTTATACTGTGTCATACATACTATGTTTTGAAATCCAATCGCTCAAGACCCGTCCCAGGAAGTTCAATTTTAGACCATTTAAGAAGGCATGGTTACCATGGGATTGAATAAAACACAAAATAAAGAATTGTCATAAAAATCACTTGCCTGTTTTTATTATGTTTTGCTGAAATTATTAAAATAATTCAATATTTTTAAAGATTGGGTGAAAATGTGTTTAGGTGTCAGTCAATATTGAAAATATGCCATCTAGTGATTTTGTGTTCAACTAAAATGCAAGAAGCATCTAAATATATTCGATTTTTTTAAATATATGCATCATATTCATTGAAATATTTTGCCTGACGATTCAGAAGGTTACGTGTTAAACTTATAATGAAAAGTAAAACATTTGCATTTGATTTGTAGACGCGTAAAAACCGGATATTACGTTTTTAAACGCGTTTGTTTTTAATTCGCCGTAGAGCTAGCCACAAATGCTAGCTTGCTACAACGAGGCGAATCAGAACACCGCCCGCCTGCTATAAGCCATGAAACAAAACGAGCGCCATTTCTCATACTCTCGTAATGTTTCCAAAGGGCACGTGAAAGACAAGAGAGTGGTTTTGAACCGCTTTTGCGAAGACGCTGTAAACTGGACTCTTAGCTTTTGTTTTTTATAATTCGCCATGTTTTATAGGAGCAAAACAATAAAAAGGCTTCTGAGCATCGTTCCAGGGAAACGCCAGCTGGGGCCGTACAGGTTTCTACCCATCTTCTTTTGCATCGGAGGAGTCATGGAGTGGGTTATGATCAACGTGAGGATAGGAAAAGAGACTTTCTGTAAGTGTCAACAAAGTTAGCTTCTTTATTATGCACGCTTTATCTGAGGCCAGTCTACACGGTGGAGACAGGAAGTAGCCGCCATGTTTGTTTATTTTATTTTTTTAACCATATTGATACACTGCATTAAACACCCACCGCATGTCATGCCACCTTCTTCGTTAATATTGAAACGCTTTGGCATTGCGTGTCCATCTTGTCCTACTGTTCTCCAAAATGGTAGTATGTCTGCCTCAAGCCACAATAAGTCTTAAACATGTCGTGTTTCCTGAAGGTCATGACTGCAAATAGTGCTGATACTGGTCCAGAACAAAAATATTCTCTAAAGTCAAACTATCAGGCAGCAGGCCCGAGCTGTCTCTCCTATCAGGATTATGCACTTCAAACCTATGCTTCATCACATTTTAAACCATATATTTTATGTACTTTTATCTTTTTGATTTGGATCGGTTTTGGATCTGTTTCAAGCTGGTACTACGTTAGGACTGGTTTAAATCAGTTCCCATGTTTGAGGCACATCACTACATTACTGGCCTCAAATATTCTCTGGAACATCTATGGGATGAAAATAATTTTATAACTTCAACATCTGCAAGATCTGTGTAAAGAACATTTCATTGTATATATGTTCCAGTCTGCAGGAGTCCTTCTGATCTGAGAAAAATACTTTATTATAAAAGTCAAGTGCTAATGATGCTACAGTCAGTGGAGACTAAACTAAAGGTCTGATCACAATCAGAATAAGGGAAAGCCATATTATCTACCTTATCTTATAATCTACTTTACAGATTTCACCACTTAAGACTATCAGTTGTGTTCAACTACACTACTTTTCAATTTCTTTCAACCTTTATTTTACCAGATAAAATATTTGAGAACATGTTCTTATTTACAAACATGACCTGGTGGAGATGTCTTAGAGGTGGGATCCATTCAAATCCATTGACCAGTTTAAATGTAAGCCAGTCCAAACTATCTCAGTTTAAAGAATCTGAGACAAAATCTCTTTGGGGGTAAACTAACACCTAGTCAGAATGGGTCATTTCTGACCTCATTTAAAAAAAAAAGGTAAACCCATGGTATTTTATGTGAAATTTTGTTCTGAAGCCTTGTGAAAGCTTTCTTTAAAAAGAACCAGGTTCATTATCACTTATCAGCTTAGTAATTTATGAAAAAATTACTCATGCAAAAGTTGTAAAACTGCTACTATTTTCAGTACGATACCAGAAAGAAACAAAATAAATAAATATTGACACCTCCGTTTCATCAGCTGTCTGAGAGTACAAAGTAAATCAGCACCTTGGAGAGGGTTCTCCTGGGTCATGTGCGCCACATATTAATTTACACGTGTGCTTTTGCTGCAGTGACGAGCCAAAATGTTGCATGACTTGTAACACATGTATACAAATGTAATTGTTGGGTCACCTAAGTAGAACAGAGCCATAGGTAATAAGTAGTATTGTTTTTATTATTGTCCTATTGCTACACACATCTTATTGTCCTACTATGCCACATTTAACAACATGTGAAGAGAGTCTGATAATAAGTGGTATGGATCTACATGTTTTTAAATAACTGCAGCCCTGTTTCATCGCTTAAAATATTACTTTTGTTTCACAGATGACGTCTACAGGAGGAAAAAATCAGAGCGGGAGTACCAGCAGAAAATAGCAGATGGTCAGATAGTTCTCCATCAGCCTGCAGACAAGTGAATGATGTTCACAGGAGGACTCTTTGTTGGACTCTGATTCTGTCGCTGGATATCACAACTATTAATGTTACAGACAACCTACAAGATGACGGATACACTTGCAGCATGCAGGTTTTAATGTTTAGCTGCAGTAACTGTGTTCAGTAACATCACAGCTCGAGTCAGAGGCTGCTTCAGATCACAGAAAAATTATGTGTTAAAACTAGACCAAGCCTTTATTGATCTGTGCTGGAAACAGAAAAGGCATGGCTGCAAATTAAAGAAGATAAAAACATTTTGTGTAATTTGAAAGGTTTTGCACAAATGTGATAGTATGTGAGAAACTGTGTGGATGATTTGCCGGTTATTTCACCGTTTCCCAGGTATAATGGTGAGTTTCTGCAATATGACTTTGATAGGATACATGATGCAACAACACCCAGCGACATCCTTCTATCAGCATTTACAAGGCGTGCAGAATTATTAGGCAAATGAGTATTTTGTCCACATCATCCTCTTCATGCATGTTGTCTTACTCAAAGCTGTATAGGCTCGAAAGCCTACTACCAATTAAGCATATTAGGTGATGTGCATCTCTGTAATAAGAGGTGTGGTCTAATGACATCAACACCCTATATCAGGTGTGCATAATTATTAGGCAACTTCCTTTCCTTTGGCAAAATGGGTCAAAAGAAGGACTTGACAGGCTCAGAAAAGTCAAAAATAGTGGGATATCTTGCAGAGGGATGCAGCAGTCTTAAAATTGCAAAGCTTCTGAAGCGTGATCATCGAACAATCAAGCGTTTCATTCAAAATAGTCAACAGGGTCGCAAGAAGCGTGTGGAAAAACCAAGGCGCAAAATAACTTTCCATGAACTGAGAAAAGTCAAGCGTGCAGCTGCCAAGATGCCACTTGCCACCAGTTTGGCCATATTTCAGAGCTGCAACATCACTGGAGTGCCCAAAAGCACAAGGTGTGCAATACTCAGAGACATGGCCAAGGTAAGAAAGGCTGAAAGACGACCTCCACTGAACAAGACACACAAGCTGAAATGTCAAGACCGGGCCAAGAAATCTCAAGAGTGATTTTTCTAAGGTTTTATGGACTGATGAAATGAGAGTGAGTCTTGATGGGCCAGATGGATGGGCCCGTGACTGGATTGGTAAAGGGCAGAGAGCTCCAGTCCAACTCAGACGCCAGCAAGGTGGAGGTGGAGTACTGGTCTGGTCTGGTATAATCAAAGATGAGCTTGTGGGGCATTTTCGGGTTGGGGATGGAGTCGAGCTCAACTCCCAGTCCTACTGCCAGTTTCTGGAAGACACCTTCTTCAAGCAGTGGTACAGGAAGAAGTCTGCATCCTTCAAGAAAAACATGATTTTCATGCAGGACAATGCTCCATCACACGCGTCCAAGTACTCTACAGCGTGGCTGGCAAGAAAGGGTATAAAAGAAGAAAAACTAATGACATGGCCTCCTTGTTCACCTGATCTGTACCCCATTGAGAACCTGTGGTCCATCATCAAGGAGGGAAAACAGTACACCTCTCTGAACAGTGTCTGGGAGGCTGTGGTTGCTGCTGCACGCAGTGTTGATTGTGAACAGATCAAAACACTGACAGAATCCATGCATGGCAGGCTTTTGAGTGTCCTTGCAAAGAAAGGTGGCTATATTGGTTGATTTGTTTTTGTATTGTTTTTGAATGTCAGAAATGTATATTTGTGAATGTGGAGATGTTATATTGGTTTACTGGTAAAAAATAATTGAAATGGGTCTATATTTGTTTTTTGTTAAGTTGCCCTAATAATTATGCACAGTAATAGTCACCTGCACACACAGATATCCCCCTAAAATAGCTAAAACTAAAAACTACTTCCAAAAACATTCAGCTTTGATATTAATGAGTTTTTGGGTTCATTGAGAACATGGTTGTTGTTCGTTGTCGTCGTCCTCGTCTTCCTCCGCTTATCCTGGTTGCGGGGGCAGAATCCCAACTAGGGAGCTCCAGACCGTCCTCTTCCCGGCCACCTCCACCAGCTCCTCCGGCAGGACCCCAAGGCATTCCCGGACCAGATAGGAGATGTAACCTCTCCAACGTGTCCTGGGTCGACCCAGGGCCTCCTGCCGGCAGGACATGCCCAAAACACCTCCCCAAGGAGGCGTCCAGGAGCCATCCTGACCAGATGCCCAAACTACCTCAGCTGACTCCTTTCGATCCGGAGGAGCAGCGGTTCTACTCTGAGTCCCACCCGAATGCCCGAGCTCCTCACCCTATCTCTAAGGCTGAGCCCGGCCACCCTACGGAGGAAACTCATTTCGGCCGCTTGTATCCGCAATCTCGTTCTTTCAGTCATTACCCAAAGCTCATGACAATAGGTGAGGATTGGGACGTAGATCGACCAGTAAATCGAGAGTCTGGCTTTCTGGCTCAGCTCCCTCTTCACCACGACAGATCGGCTCAGCGTCCGCATCACTGCAGACGCTGAACCAATCTGCCTGTCGATCTCCCGATCCCTCCTACCCTTACTCGTGAACAAGACCCCAAGATACTTCAACTCCTCCACTTGAGGTAGGACCTCTCTCCCGACCCGGAGTTGGCAAGCCACCCTTTTCCGGTCGAGAACCATGGTCTCAGATTTGGAGGTGCTGATCCTCATCCCAGCCGCTTCACACTTGGCCGCGAACCTACCCAGCAAGACCTGAAGGTCAGAGCTGGATGAAGCCAGGAGGACCACATCATCTGCAAAAAGCAGAGACGAGATTCTCCTGCCACCAAACTCGACACACTCCACACCACGGCTGCGCCTAGAAATTCTGTCCATAAAGGTAATGAACAGAACCGGTGACAAAGGGCAGCTGTGGCGGAGTCCAACCCTCACCGGGAACAGGTCCGACTTACTACCGGCTATGCGGACCAAACTTGCACTCCTCTGGTAAAGGGACTGAATGGCCCTTAACAGAAAACCACCCACCCCATACTCCTGGAGCGTCCCCCACAGGGTGCCCCTGGGGACACGGTCATAAGCCTTCTCCAAATCCACAAAACACATGTGGATTGGTTGGGCAAACTCCCATGCCCCCTCCAACACCCTTGCAAGGGTATAGACCTGGTCCACAGTTCCACGGCCAGGACGAAAACCACATTGCTCCTCCTCAATCTGAGATTCAACTATCGCTCGGACCCTCCTCTCCAGTACCTTGGAGTAGACCTTTCCAGGGAGGCTGAGGAGTGTGATCCCCCTATAGTTGGAACACACCCTCACGTCACCCTTCTTAAAGATGGGAACCACCACCCCGGTCTGCCACTCTACAGGAACTGCCCCTGATGACCATGCAATGTTGCAGAGACGTGTCAACCACGACAACCCTACAACATCCATAGCCTTGAGATACCCAGGACGAATCTCATCCGCCCCCGGGGCTCTGCCGCTGTGTGGTTTTTTGACTATCTCAGCAACTTCTGCTCCCGAGATTGGACAGTCCATCCCCAGGTCTCCCGGCTCTGGTTCCTCCTCAGAATGTGCGTAGGTGGAATTGAGGAGCTCCTCAAAGTATTCCTTCCACCGTCCAACTATAGCCCCAGTTGACGTCAGCAGCTCCCCATCCCCACTGTAAACACTGTGAGCGAGTTGCTGCCTTCCTCTCCTGAGGCGCCGGACAGTTTGCCAGAACCTCTTTGGAGCCGATCGATAGTCTTTCTCCATGGCCTCACCAAACTCCTCCCATGCCCGAGATTTTGCCTCGGCAACTGCCACTGCTGCACCCCGCTTGGCTAGCTAGTACCTGTCTGCTTCCTCAGGAGACCCACAGACCAGCCACGCCCTGTAGGCCTCCTTCTTCAGCCTGACAGCTCCCAAAACCTCTGGTGTCCACCAGTGGGTACGGGGGTTGCCACCACGACTGGCTCCGGCCACCTCAACAATCGCAGAGTGGAACAAGGCCCACTCGGAGTCAATGTCCCCCACTGCTCTCGGAACGCGGTCAAAGCTCTGCCTGAGGTGGGAGTTGAAGACCGTCTTGACAGGTTCTTCTGCCAGGTGTTCCCAGCAGACCCTCACTATGCATTTGGGTCTGCCAGGTCTACGCGGCATCTTCCCCTGCCATCTGATCCAACTCACCACCAGGTGGTGATCAGTTGACAGCTTCGCTCCTCTCTTCACTCGGGTGTCCAAAACATACAGCCACAGGTCAGATGATACGTCTACAAAGTCTATCTGCGACCTAGGCTGCCCTGTACCGATGGGCATCCTTAAGTTCGAGCATGGTGTTCGTTATGGCCAAACTGTGGCTTGCACAGAAGTCCAATAACGAAACACCACTCGAGTTCAGATCAGGCGGGCCGTTCCTCCCAATCACACCCCTCCAGGTCATGCTGTTATTTCCCACGTGAGCATTGAAGTCCCCCAGCAGGAAAATGGAGTCCCCTGATGGAGCAATATCTAGCACTCTTCCCAGGGACTCCAAAAAGGTTGGGTACTCTGAACTGATATTTGGCCCATAAGCACAAACAACAGTCAGGACCCGTTCCCCGACCCGAAGGCGCAGGGAAGATACCCTCTCGTCCCTCGGGGTAAACCCCAACACACAGGCAGAGAGTCTTGGGGCTAACAAAAAGCCAACCCCAGCCCTCTGCCTCTCACCCGGAGCAACTCCAGCAAAGGAGAGTGTCCAACCCCTCTCAAGGACTTGGGTTCCAGAGCCAATGCTATGTGTCGAGGGACGAGGTGAGTCCGACTATATCTAGCCAGTATCGCTCAACCTCTGCCAAAAGCTCCTGCTCCTTCCCCACCAGCGAGGTGACGTTCCATGTCCCAGAAACCAGTTTCGTTGTCCGGGGATCGGACCGCCAAGGCTCCCGCCTCGGTCTGCCACCCGATCCACACTGCACTGGACCCTTCATGTTCCTCCTGCGGGTGGTGGGTCCACAGTTGGATGAGCCCATGTATCCGGTTCGGGCTGGGCCTGGCCGGGCCCCATGGGCGAAAGCCCGGCCACCAGGTGCACGCTCACGGGCCCCAACCCCAGGCCTGGCTCCAGGGTGGGACCCCGTAACCTCCGGGCCGGGTACTCTGACTCTTTGTTTGCATATCCATGAAAGATGGAGTTATTTGCAAATTCCCACTGAACGTACCTACACACCAGTGGATTTAGCTGTGGGAGTTGCGTTGAACCACAAAGTGTGGAGGGCAACATGTGAAGTCCAATCCTCATATTTTTTGTTACAGTGAGCTTCTGAGGGTGGTATTTCTGAAAAAAGCTAAAAGGCAAAAACATACATCAACTCAATATTAATTTATAATTAGAAAACATTTTGGATAAGCCAGAATGTATGGTGGTGTAACAATGTGGAAAAATTGTTATAAATCAAGTAGATTTCTGTCGGCTGAGATATTTAAGGATTATTTTCAAGTATTTTTTATATAATCAAAAATACAAAAATGCCAGCATAAAAGCAGGTGAAACGCTCTCTAAATGAGAAGTTAAAATTCTGTTGAACAGAACATTACGTTCTTAGGATGATGGGAGCTGTGCGAGATGGGTTCTGTCCACAAATGTGATGTGGAAAGTTGAAGCATGCTTTGCATGTACTTTGATAATGAAAGTTTGGAGACTTTTACTGTTGTTCAGTACAATAACAAAGAAAAACATTAGCCTATTCTTATCCATAGGAGTGCAGAGATGGTTTGATCATAGTCAAGAGAATTTGATTGGTTATTTTAACTTTAATACACATTTAAAATGCAAAGAACAAGAATGTGTGTCCTTGTCCTCAGTGGCTTAACCTCACACCACCCATCATTTCCCAGCTCCTGAAAGTCTAAAATCCAGACTCTTCTCATGCATCGTTCCACAAATGTGGAATGACCTTCCAAGCACTACCAGAACAGCAGCTTCCTTTTCAGTTTTCAAGAAACTCCTGAAGACCCTGCTCTTCAGAGAGCATCTTCTTAACTAGCACCCCCCCCCCCCCCCCACCGTCCACTCCTTTGTTTCCTCCTCTCCATGATTGATGTCAAGTTGTTGTTATTGTTGATGTTAGCCTCAAGGGCAACATGCCGATTATCACTTGTAAGTCGCTTTGGACAAAAGCATCTGCTAAATACATAAACATAAAATCAAGAGGGTGAGTAAATGTCCCCAAATGCAGAAAGTGTATTTCTGTGCTATGGTTGTTAATGAGAATGTGTGTCTAAATGAATGTTCTGAAAACAAAAATAATGTCATGGATAAATTCAGTCACTGATCAGGATGTGCACTTCAAGATTAATTTATTAAGCCAGCAACTCTGTGAAAGGGTGTGGGATCATAGATTTATGGTAAAAATGGGGTTTATATTCGATTTTATCCATAATGTTTGCAGAAATCTATAATTATTAACACAGGGCAGTAAAATTGGGATGGATAGATGAGTTGTCAAAGTTGGATGACTGCTGAAATGTCATCTTATTTTCTATAAATGTTTCAAAAGCTTCAGGTTTGAAGTTGTATTAAGTAAATCTGAGTCAATAACCTGACAAGACAAAAGTGGCACTGCTTTGAAGGTATGTCTCAGGTTTCAGCTGGCGTTAAACTAACACTGCATTTCAGAAAACCATAACAATGAAACATGGTGGTAGTGTGATGGTCTGGGACTGCTTTGCTTCTTCAGGAACCGGATGACTTGATGTGATTCGTGCAACTATGAGTTAGTTATTATGGGCAATTATTTTTTCATATTTTTGTGAAGCGTTCAGTTAAATTGAACATGATTTACATGTTCAATAAAGAAAGAAAGAAATCTAATACAAATACTTTTTATGTCCAGGCTATCTCATAAAAGAGCAACAAAAGCACAAATATTTACCCTGTTAAAGTCTGGATGTCATCATTTTGGCAATAAAAAGTTGAATTTTGTGTACAAGCTGAACAAGCAGCAGGTGTGGCAACATTTATTCCTGTAATGTGAAAAAGAAGAAGGAAATCACTTTCATATATAGCTAACTAGTCCTATTTATAAACTAAATAGAGAAACGTGGATTCATGTGATTGTTGTTTTTTTCCCTCCTGAATAAAGCTTTAAGTTGGGCTTTTTTATTCAATAAAATCTATTGCTGTCTTTAGCTCAGAAGCAGCGCTTTGCATTACGTAAGGCAGATGTGTGGTGAGAAAGGAGGAAACAGAAACGCCAGTGTAGCGGAAGTGGTACTGCCCTGAACGCTGAACGAGACGGAGGCTGAGTCGTCCAGAGAGTGAAAATAACCAGGATTGAAAGTCACCAATTTAGTAAGTGGAATGACTTCACGCGTTCAAATACAGCACGGTATTGGTGTGTTTTCATTGGTAGTTTAGAGGTGAGATAGCTGTTTCTTTCGTGTCCGGATGAATCCCGTTGAGAAGCCATCGGAGGCTAAGGCTAGCAGCTAACCGACGGTCGGATTCCGTGACACTTTGTTCTGACAGGCTCGGTAGCCTGGGCGGGCCTCGATACAGCTGTGGAAAATAAATTACTGTAATTCACAAAAATACCAGATGTTCGTTTATTTGTGTGAATTTTATTTTTAAGCACCAGCTGTTGTTATCTTGATGTTGTGGACTTTTAAAACAAATAAGGCCCGGTGTTGTAAATTTACTGGCCTACCGATAGCCAGACAGCGCTAGTCAGACGACGGTAGCTAGCAGACTGTTAGCCACTTCATTCGCTTATCGCGACAGATTAACGCCTTTCACATTGTGTGGTTACATTTGAACGCTCACTCGGATCTAGTTCAATTACAAAAATGTAAACGATTCACTTATTAATTGACAACTTATCGGTAAACGTGGGTAGTAAAAGGGGAAAGCCCGCTCTAGCACTGCTAGCAACCTCCGGGGAGGGCGTCAGGACCCAGCAACGAAATTTAGAGTTGATTTTAGTGACTAATTAAGTAACAATAAACATAGCCCTACTAATATAGCAGACTCAAATGTAAAATCTAAAAATCTAAAAAACCTTGAATCTTTTAAAATGAAAATTGCAAAACTAGATCGAAACGTTAACCTTAACAATTCCTGTGTATAGCTCTCATTTTCAGGTTCAGCAAACCACTCAAATATAAACCAAACTCAATATGGGTTTTGTATAGTCTTAAATATTTTAACTTGAAGTTTCTTAACATGAAAGCAAAAATTAATTGAGCTGTCTTCAGCCAACTAGTACAACTAGACGGCCTTGTCCAAAATACTTGATGCTTAAAACTAGTATAGGATCAGTCTGAATCTGCGGCAGCAAATACAAGTAGTAGTTGGATTTTAAATCTATAATTTCATTACAAACCAAATATTAATTAGGGGAATAAGAGAAGAAGACATGGTCACAGTGGGTAGTTTTGAAACTGATTCTTGGTTTAGACAAAAATAGATGAAACTGCTGTAGTCTAAGGACTGTGACATTATCAATAATATAAACTGTTGATTAAGAAAACTGACCAAAGAGTTTCACTGCAAACCCCTACCAGTCAGGGCACTAAACAAATGTTAGAATGACACCTAAAAGCATGTTGTGAAGAAAATTTCATTTGACATCTCTAAGAAGTGTTTGCTGTTTTTGGCAAAACCTGATTGCAATTAGTCAAACATTTAACATGAGTCATTTATTAAGAACCTCAAGTCTATCTTAGGTTTTTAGGGTGAAGTTTAATAGACCACCCCAAAAAATGTTAGGAACCATCACAGTAAAGATAAACTACATGTTACTGAGAACCTCTCTAACTTTTTATTGACTGCACATATTTCTGTTTTTGTATTTTTTCCAGTCTAGAAAATGGATAAGAACGAGCTGGTACAGAAGGCCAAGCTATCTGAGCAGGCTGAGCGCTACGATGACATGGCTGCAGCCATGAAGTCTGTGACTGAGCAAGGCGCAGAGCTGTCAAATGAGGAGCGCAACCTTCTCTCTGTTGCCTACAAGAATGTGGTTGGAGCACGTCGCTCGTCCTGGCGTGTTATTTCCAGCATTGAGCAGAAGACTGAGGGCAATGACAAGAAACAGCAGATGTCACGTGAATATCGGGAGAAGATAGAAGATGAACTGAAGGAAATCTGTAAAGATGTACTTGTAAGTTTTTCTTTCTGTGGGGTCAGATAATGCATTTTTAAACTTGATTGGTTTTGCAAATCAGCAATTTTGTCCCTGAACTGACTCTAGATGTTTGTTTGTTTGTTTGTTTTTCAGGGCCTACTGGACAATTATCTCATTGCCAATGCAACTTCTCATGAAAGCAGGGTGTTCTATCTGAAGATGAAAGGCGACTATTATAGATACCTCTCTGAAGTTGCATCTGGAGATGCTAAGAAGGGTGAAAACACATTTTGCCTTTTGATATTGCTTAATTAAATGAAAACAAATCACTTTTGCATCAAATGTTCAATAACCAAATATTTGTAGCATTGTTCCAAATGGGATGTAAACAGTTGTTTTCCATTTCTTTAATGGTAAACCAAAACAAGTGGCTTTAATTGTTAAAGGTAGATCTGGTACCTTTAAAAATAAAGAGCAAAATAACAAGTGGAGACCTTTGACTGTATTTAAAAGTAACAAAATTTGAACTAACTGAAAATATTTTATTTGAGACATTTGTATGCAAACAAGTACAAATGTAGTTAGTATTTGTTTTACCTACGGCTTGTAAATTGTCTTTTTTTGTTGTTCCTGTTCAGTGACGGTGGATAATTCCCAGGAGGCATACCAGCAAGCGTTCGACATTAGCAAGGGGGAGATGCAGCCAACGCACCCCATAAGGCTCGGCCTGGCCCTCAACTTCTCAGTCTTCTATTATGAAATCCTCAACAACCCGGACAAGGCCTGCAGCCTGGCAAAGACGGTATGTACCCAAATCTTCAAGGGAGACGCTTCTGTCAATTGACTGTATTTCTAGAGATCAAAGAGCGTCAGTTTCCCAAAAGTTATGGTTGGAATGTCATGCAGGATGACTGAACATTAATCACAGTTGACATTCTTTTCACAGGCATTTGATGAAGCAATTGCTGAACTTGACACTTTGAACGAGGACTCTTACAAAGACAGCACCCTGATCATGCAACTACTAAGGGACAACCTGACTGTGAGTTTTATATTGTTTGGGACTGTAACAGATCATCATGTCCCTTTTTGTTGTAATGTCACATTGAACGGTGTTTCTGTCTTTGTGTTTCCAGCTGTGGACATCAGAAAACCAGGCAGATGAGGGAGAGGCAGGAGATGGAGAAAACTAATGGAATTGCACTGTTAATCCACCTACACTCTTATCTTAAACACAGACAGCTTATATACATCCCCCCTCCACTCCATCAGCCCCTCCCACTTCTGTATGACAAGCAGCCTGAATTGCTCCTGACCAACTAGTTTACCCCTCTCAGTTCACTGTAAGGTGACAGGGTAATTTTCAGTTATTAGCAGATTCAGTCACTTTGTGGAAACATGTTGTATTGATTAGTGAGTCCATGTTGCTGTCGTTCCTTGTCAGATTTGTGTGTAGGTCTGTAAGTAGTGAGTGAACAAGTGTGAAAGACTGTGAATGGGTGTGTGTGTGTGTGTGTGTGTGTGTGTGCTGGGTGAGTGGAGGGGGGTCCTAATCGTCCTTCCAAGTTCCTTTGTCCCCGCTAGTTTGGTGTGCATTTTTCAGCGCCCCTCATCCCCCCCTTTTTTGTTACTTATTTGTGATTTCTCATATTTACAGGATTTAGTGTATGGTAAATAAACTGGCAGTCGATTTCCACCAATCACTGTGAGGGTAGGCTTTCCATTTGCTTCACAACACCAGAACAGTTTTGTATTTGAATTTCCAGACATGTACAATCCCGTATTCAGTTAATTGCAATTCTGCTGTGGGCTCATACAGAAAGGAGGCAGGCTGTATTGTGACACTGACATCTTGGTGTAATTCTTCTCGATCACGTTCACAGATTCAGTTCAAAGTTCTTAGGGACCCCTTAAATTGTCATGTTAGATTTGTTCAGACATTCCATTAGGCTTTTGGAAACAACAGTGCTTGTTTTGTTTTTTAAAGCTAAGTATAGATTGTCTTTGTAGTTTTCTCACTGTTCTGGTGCTGCTTGATCTCAGTACAATGAAAATTGTATGCGTAAATGTGGTTCCATGTATTTTGCAAGATTGACTATCATCTGTATGTGAAACCTAAAGTAACCTTTTATTGATGTTAATTGATAATGTCTTGCCACACTGTATCAACCCTGCTTGCAAAATAATCCTCTTAAAACGGTTGTTTTCTCCCAAAAAAAAAAAGTTGTGCCTGGCTTTCTCTTGCTTTTATTCTTTTGATAGCAGCATCTGCTTGTTTGAAATCTCTTAGAATGAGTTGGACACAAACATGACATCTTGACCTCTGTTTTCAACCAGGTGAATCACTTTGCTGATCAAGGATGGCTGGTGAGAATGATTGCCACAGAAATCAGGTCTCTAGGTGAAAAGAAGCTCAGTGTCACAATACCATGTATCACCACTACATTCCACATTACTGTAGTTGACACCATTCCACGTTATAGCTGGCGGTCTGTTTACTCTGACAATACTCCAATGAATTGAAATCTTTTTTTTTTTTTTTTTTGTTGGGTGGGGGTAAAAAAGTAAAAAGTTCATTATTATGCTTGATGAAAATACAGTTAGTGAATGTGGAACGAAGCCTGTCTGTATATCAGGTATTTACTTGCTTTGTTTTTACTGACAAGTCTTATGGCTAAAATTTGCTTCTGTAACAGTCTATTACCCAGTGCACACACGTGGTTGTGAAAATTTAGAATAGCTATAAAAGCAGTGACAAGGAGAAAAACAACGGTTGGTGTAATTCTAGCTTTGTGTTTATGTATCTTAAAACCATTCTAGTTTCACTATACATGTAAGAAATAGGAACGTGTCAAAGACCATTCAGTGAAATAAAGTTTCGTTTAAGATAAGTAAATTACGTCTTCATTTCTGTTCACAATGAATTCCTGTATATAATAGTGAAAATGTAGAATTATTAATCTGGCTCACCACTGCAACACTACGCGGCATTTTCTCCTTTACGTACGGAACTACTTTTTATCGCGGAGTAGAAGGTGATTTTGGCCTGTGCCTTCGCGCAGCTTAATTGAAAGCGTTACGCGTTGGCGCGCGCAGGTGTTTCCCCGTGCTAATTATAGCTAACGCGTAGGCTGCTGAGAATTGTGCTCGCAAGCTACTGCACTGAAAAGACCCACGCTTTCACAGTAAATGTAAGTTAATTTAGTTATTTTTAGACTTTCACGTAGCTACATGTGATTTTCAGCGTCTTTTATCTACTTTCTCGTTTTTTTTATGTGAAGATGGCTAAATTTGCGTGGTCGTTTAACTAACGTTTTAGCGAAAACCGCTAGTCCATGTGTGCTAGTCATCGTGTTAAGACTGAGCAGGCTACATCGGTTTATACTTCTCAGATAGCTTGAAGCTATTTAAACTTATGTTTTTTCTACTCATCTTGTGTCTCAAAGTTGCTAATTGTTAGAATGAGCCAGAATAGAAGTGCGATTTAAAAGCTGCATTATTGTTCAAACTTTTGGGTTTTTGTGATGGTTTTTACTTTATATAATTTTTAATTTGAACATGTAAACATTATAGATATTACTTTTGAAATCTACATTTCAATCTTACATTTTTTCTTAAAGAAAATGTTTCAAATCAAAATTTTTATTTCATTGAACATCCGCAGATACGAACCAGTAGATGGGTAAAAATGCCAGAGTGTATGTATACTAATCCAGTTATAATCTGACAAGCATAAAATATTTAAATACACACTTTTCATGAAGCTATAGAGAAACAGGTCTAGTCGAACCAGGTTGTGTATTTCTGTTTTCCTCTCATTCAAAGTATCCCTAATAATCTAGATACAACTGCAAAATATTGGGTTAATATTGGGTTGCAGCATGGATGAGTGGTATTGGGAAGAACCCACCAAAATTACTACCTAAAACCAAACAATATTCACAATTATAATATGTGCAGATATAGATGAAAAAAATACACTAAATTAAACTTTTTTTTTCTTTTAATGATTACTTCTTTGTTGAAGTTGCTGTTGCACAAGATGAATGGCACTGGACCAGCGTATCCTCTCGCCTCTTTGTATGTTGGGGACCTACACCCTGATGTTACAGAGGCCATGCTTTATCAGAAGTTTTCTCCTGCTGGACCCATCATGTCGATCCGTGTGTGTCGGGATATCATCACCCGCAGATCCCTGGGATATGCCTACATCAACTTTCAGCAACCAGCTGATGGTACAGCAACTCATTTGCATCTGCTTTATGCTTAGTAAATAAAGATTTCATGGTATTTTAACTTAGCAGATCATGGTCGACAATAAAATAGTGTGTTTGTGTGCTAGATGATAGGATATATGTATGTACATATTTTTGTGTGTATGTGTAGTGAAATCATTGCAACAGGATTAGCATCTTATGCACAAGCTTTAAACTGTCCCTCTTTTTACTTTTAAGGAGCCAGTGATATTTTAAAGTGGTCTTGTTAATTTTTTAAAGGTATTTGAAAGTACCTCTTTGGAATCTGGCTGCATTTTTTTACTTTTAATCCATTTTCTGTCAAATTCTTGTATTATGACCACGTTGTGCTGTGCTCGTTCAAAATCGGAGAACAAGTGGAGGATGATCTTTAAAAAATATATATATATATATATATAGGCATAGTCTAAAAGTGATATCTTTAGGAAAGTCCCAGTAAAGACCTGAAACATCTTGACTAAATTTCCATTTAAGAACTTGTTGAGAATTGCCTTGTTGCCACAGAAATACTATTTTATGTGTCAAATTTTTATGGAATTTAAAAAAGTAACGGGAACAAATTGTGTATAGGACATGCAGCTTGATTAAAAAAATTATCAGGTTGTCTATCTGTTGACGTTCCTAATTGGTTTAAAGGTAAAAGTTAAGTGGCTTAGAAAAAAAATCCAATCCTATCACAACAAGGCACACAATTGAAAATCCAGGGTTAGCTGAAGTAAAAAAAAAACTTAGGACCAATAGAAAACCTAATAAACTAAAGACAAATTCAAAACATAACTCTGCCTTTTTGAAAATGAAATCTGAAGAAATTGGGCATTAATTAGGACTAATGCACAGGACTGCTTTTTAAGACATGGAAGCAGATTGGTGCCAAATTTGAAAAGGTGCAAATAAATTCAAGATAACTAGGTTCATGTTGACAATGAAAACCTGAACCTTTTTAAATTATGATCGTCTCCTGATGGGAGATGGGTTTACTTTATCTCAAGCCCAGTGAATACATTTAGACTTGATTTTGCGTTTTCAACAAATGCAGGAATCAAATCTGTCAAAGTTCTGGTTCTTAATTAGTGGAGTTGGCAGCTTTCACCACCATATATTGAAAGGCCCATGGACAGGACACTAAAACAATGTAGCCCTCAGTCTGAGGATCAGGATGTGAGTGAATCTGTGTAAAATAGTTAAAGTTGTCTAAAATGCTAGAAAAGCAGCCCATATAGTGTTCTTCATTTGAAAATTTTTATTTTTGTTTTAGCCGAGTGTGCTCTGGATACAATGAACTATGATGTCATCAAAGGTCGACCAATTCGGATAATGTGGTCTCAGCGCGACCCAGCACTGAGAAAGTCTGGTGTGGGTAACATCTTTATCAAGAATATGGACGAGTCAATTGACAACAAGGCACTGTACGATACCTTTTCAGCTTTTGGTAATATCTTGTCATGCAAGGTAAGTCGGTGTTTCACTCTTGAGTTATCTGTGATGATGGGAATATTTAAAGTGTCTTCCACTGCAGGTTGTGTGTGATGAGAAGGGATCCAAAGGTTATGGCTTTGTTCACTTTGAAACTCAGGAGGCTGCAAATCGTGCCATCGAAACAATGAATGGGATGCTTCTGAATGACAGAAAAGTGTGAGTAAGCTTTCAACTACTTTAGTTTTGTTTAGGTAAAACCACATTTGCTATATAGCGCCTCTCAAAATAAAAATCACAAAGGGCTTCACAAGAACAAAATATTTTGCATTGTGATAAAAATTGGGGGGAAAAAGAATAACAAAAAGGTAATCCTGAAATCCTGATACAGAATTGGTAGCGGAATGCCAGCATGAGGAGAAGCTGGTGAGGAAGAATCAATGGGTCGCACAAAAGTTACACGAAATCCTATTATGACACGCCCCTAAATAAAGTAAAATTTTCTAGTGCAGAGTGAAGCCAACCCATAGAAGCACTGATTTGATCTCATTTCAGAGAAAAATAGAACAGGTTAGATGCACCTAATAAATAAAATCACTAACAAACTCAGGAATCTGTTTCTTTGCTTCACTGTTCTGGTGCTGAAAATATCACTAATGCAGATCAAAGGAGATACACAGATGAATGCACCTCTTATTTATTATTTGGAGACTACATTTACTGCAGCTGGCAGAGGCAGAGTTTGTTTCTATTGATACACGGAATTTACAGAATCAAGCAAAAACAAGAACTTTACGAGTCTGATGAAACCCGCTGGTTTTCCATCAGGCAGTCACGGGGCAGCTCCAACGACCCAGTGGCTGTGCTGGGTCAATGTTATCGAGCTCAGTCCGGCTCGGCAGAGGGTGAACGAGCCGAGGCGACATCGTGCTCTGCTTAAGAAGAAGTGTTATTTTCCCGCTTCAGAAGCGTCCAACGTGTTTTTACGCTTTCTCCGAGACATGTCACGTCGCGAAGTTGTTAGCGCCACGCGCTAACGCGTCAATAGTGCAGCGTAGCCGGCTGGAGGTTTTAAGGGTTCCGATGAAAACACCCGACCTCTCAGGCTGCACACACATCGATCTTAAGTTGTTGCTGTTGCGCACACATCGTAATACATTATCAGATGCGGTTAAAGTCAGACATGACTAAATAAATGCATTTTACTTGAATAAGTGATGCTTAGCCTGGTGGGGGGAGGAAAATCTGGCCTAATAAGCACTGGAGGAAACCCTGTCAAGATCGTCAACACTCGTTTATCTTAATGCTATTGAAACATGTAAACCACAAAGCATTATATCCACTGCTACCTTTCTAATTTTAAACTCAGTAACTTATGCTGTAACTTCACCTTGCCCTGCCTGCTCCTCCTTTCTGCCCGCCGGCTGTGATCACAAGTGACAACATAGTAGTTCCCGCTGCTTCTTCGGGAAACGGCGCCAACAAAAACAAAAAAACTTGGGATCTTGTAGGCGTGGCGGCAGGATTTCAGCCGTGGCGGGCCGCCACGGCTACGCCTATGTAAGGGAAACCCTGTACTTGTCCATGTCAGGCCCTATAAACCATAAGTTCTTGAAGTGAACCCCGAAGTTGACCAGCAGCAAGTGAAGCGGGAAAAGAAGCGGGGTGATGTGGGTGTGCTTCGACAATTTGGTCAGCTGATTTAAAAAGAGAAAGCACAAACAGCGATTGGCATCCTGGCATGCGTTGTGGTTGGTGACGCAACGGTCACTGTCCCAATTCGGCAATATGCACACTTGTGTATGGTGATGCACCGATATGAAAAATTTTAGGCTGATAAAAATATAAATATTGCTGTAATGGCTGATAAATGATATTTGCCTATAATAAATAAATATGTGTGTGTGTGTGTTGTCAAAATATCTAAATGGTATCTAAATGAGATATTCCGTCCCTGTGGTATCGATATTATGGAGTCTCACATATACACAGCCTTCTTCAAGTACACCGACACGAATTTAGGAGGCGCTTCACAGCCCAACTTAATTAGCATACAAAGTCCGACACGTAGTTGTATATTCACGCTTATATGCTTAAATGAAAACTCCCGTTTATTGCAACCTGGACTTAATTTCTAGCATGCAGTACGTTTGTTTACTCACGCTGACAACTTTGGTGCTACTTGGATTCCCTGGGGTATTTAGATCCATCTGCGAATCGCCATCAGTGTATATCCATATAACAGGTGCGGACAGGCACCCATGGTGCGAGCCTCGAAATAAGACATTATCTGCACCAAAACATCTCAATGTCGAAAGGTTTTGTTAGGAATCAACATGATTCCCCTGTTCGTTTGGAGCGGGTCTGGGATTTCTAGGCGAAAATAGACCAGCCGCGGCTAATCTAACCGGCGCTTTTAATGACGTCACTGCCGTGCGCCAATCTGTTTTTATTAAGATTAGATGTACCTTTGTCCTACTGTGGAGAAATTTGTTTTCTCCCTTTATTGACCAACAGAGTTGTTCAAAAGTACAGAACAAAACATATGGTATTACAGCTTATGACAAAAATGCACCTTAAACAGAGTATAAGCAGCAAAACATCACTCTGCAAATAGTGTATATATAGTGAGACACTTTATATATATATATCTATATATCCATATCTCTCTCTCTCTCTCTCTCTCTCTCTCTCTCTCTCTCTCTCTCTCTCTCTCTCTCTCTCTCTCTCTCTCTCTCTCTCTCTCTCTCTCTCTCTCTCTCTCTCTCTCTCTCTCTCGATATAGAGATATATATATATGAGAGAGAGATATATATATATATGAGAGAGATATATATATATATGAGATATATATATATATATATATAGATGTATAGAGATATATATTATATATATATATGAGATATATATTATATATATATATTATATATATCATATATATATCATATATATATATATATATAACTGGCAAATATCAAATGTCTCTCTCTCTCTCTCTCTCTCGATATAGAGATATATATATATGAGAGAGATATATATATATGAGAGAGATATATATATATATGAGATATATATAATATATATATAGATGTATAGAGATATATATTATATATATATATGAGATATATATTATATATATATATTATATATATCATATATATATCATATATATATATATATAACTGGCAAATATCAGCTTGCTGTTTGTGCGCCGAAGGCGCAAAACTGCGTATTTCGCAAAAAGCTTTACCTAGAACTGCACTTTTATGGACCGAGATGTCTGTTTTTCCTGGGATCTGCTTTATACACTCTTCCAGTTTGGGGGTCACTGCCAAGCGTCCCGATGACCACGGGCACCACTGATGTCTTCACTCTTTGGGCTTTCTCAAGTTCTTCTTTGAGGCCCTGGTACTTTTATAGTTTCTTATGTTCCTTGTTCCTGATGTTGTCGTCACTTGGTATTGCCACATTAACCACAACGACTGTCCTCTGTTGTTTGTCCACCACCACAATGTCTGGTTTGTTCTCCATCACCATTTTGTAAGGTCTGGATCTGGAAGTCCCACAGGAGCTTGGCTCTCTCGTTCTCAACCACCATAGGGGGTGTTACTCACTTTGACCTTGGGGCTTAGGGATGAGAACCTTTGACATTTGAATCGATTCGGTACTAATTCCCAGTACCTAGGAATCGATACTGGTACTTAACGATACCAATTTTCGATACTTTTGAGTGTTTAATATTTTAATTCTCTTTTATAATTAAATATATATTTTTTTCAATATGTAAACATATTTGATAAATATCACGATAAATAACATACAACTGTTTGTATTTTAACATCGTCCTTGTAGTTTTATAAGCTGATAATTAAACTGAAGCAAACATCTTTACTGTGAACTAAATTTACTGTGTATCTTAATTCCTTTTTCCATCCTTTTTCATTTGATTTTTCCTACTGGGAAGTTAGAATTTCCGAGGAGAAAGCTGATAACAATGGTTGCAATGGAAGCTAACATTATCTGAAACAGTTTATTTAACTGCTGGAGCAGATTAAAATGATGATGCCTCACACTTAGATTGTTGTCACTGGTTTCATCTTCACCCAATCACCCGTCACATTTAGTAAAGTGAAGCCAAACTTTAGAGCGCGTTCATGTTCTTCTAGTCAGAAATTCGGAGTTCCGAGGAGAAAGCGAACGCACCATTAGCGAAACAGAAGCTAACATATCAAGCTAACGTTATCTTAAACATTTTATTAACCAACCGGAGCAGATTAAGATGAGGATGCCTCACCTAGATCGTTGTCGCTGGTTTCATCATCACCCAGTTACCCATCACATTTAGTGAAGTGGACCCAAGCTTTAGCATGCGTTCTTTCTACCATGCTGTTCTGTTTACAACTGGCTCGCGGCGACCAACGACATAATACTCTTGCGCATGCGCAGCTGTCTTGGCAAGTTCTCGTTATGAAGGACGGGTACCGAAACGAGGCACCGTTTAAAATGACGTGAAACGGTGCTCAGTCGGTACTATGGAATTCGGTCGGTACCTTAAAAAGTACTGAATTCGGTACCCATACCTACTTCCAGTCCATACTCTGCACACATGTTTCTGTACACAATGCCAGCTACTTGGTTGTGGTCTTCCATGAATGCTTTCCCTGCCAGCTTCTTAAACCCTGCAGTTATGTAGTGGAAGGTCTCAGGGGGCTCTTTGCATAGCCTACACCTTGGGTCTTGTCTGGTGTGGTAGATCTTGGCCTACGTTGCTCTGGTGTTTAGGGCCTGTTTCTGTGCAGCCATGGTGAGTCCCTCAATGCTGTCAGTCAGACCAGCTCTTTCTAGCAATTTGTAGGATTTCTTGATATCAGCCACTTCATATATCTGTTTGTGGTACATCCCATTAAGGGGTTTGTCCTCCCACAATGGTATTTCCAGCATCTCCTTCTCTGTTCACCATTGTCTGAGACATTCACTGAGAACCTAAGAAAGTAGCTGTCCTCAATGTCTGCTGTTCCTTCTGGGAGTGAGACCCCTTCTGTGTGGACTACCTTCCCTTTAATTGTCAGTCTGACCACACTTCTCAAGTCTGAATGACATTCCGATATCAGTGCTGTAGATCATGGTAGTGTGGATCGGTGAGTCGATGTCTCGCTCTTGGCGTACAGCTTTACGTCATCCATGTAGAGGAGGTAGCTGTTTGTGGTTCCATTCTTCAGTCTGTATCCATAGCCAGTCTTATTGATTATTTGGCTGAGGGGGTTCAGACCTATAAGGAACCGCAGCAGGGACAGGTCGTCTCGTTGGTATATGCCACATTTGATGGAGAATTTGCTGTTGGCCTTAAGGATGGTTTTCCACAGCCCCATTGAGTTTGCAGTCAAGGCTCTCTGAGCCCTGTTGATGTTATACAGCTCCAAGCATTCAGTGATCCATGAGTGTGGCATTGAGTCATAGGTGTTCTTGTAATCAATCCATGTCGTACACAGGTTGGTGCGTCAGGTTTTGCAGTCTTGGGTGACTGTTCGGTCTATCAGCAGCTGTTGTTTGGCTCTTCTAGTATCTCTGCCTCTTAAGATAAATATCTGTGCTGCGCTCATGTTTTGACCCATGTTCCCACTTATTTTAGTCACTTTGATGCCTGACATGAGCTTCCATGTTGTGGAGAGACCGGTTATTGGCCGATAGTTGGAAGAAACTGTACTCTTGGAGAGGTCAGAACTGATTAGGATTTTGCGTACTTCAGTACTGCCTTGATGGCTATTCAGGGTGAGTCCCATCCTTTAGCAGCTGGTTCGTCTGTGCTGCCAGGCGCTCATAGTGCTGTGAGCATCTTAAGACAGTAGGCGTGGATCATGTTGGGTCCCGGTGCTGTCCAGTTTTTCATACCTGAGACTTTTCCCTGGATGTCTGCCACAGTGATGGATACTGGGTTCTGCTCAGGGAGGTTGCTGTGGTCTTAAAGAGGGTAGCCAATTTGTGTTGCAGTTGTGTGTCTGCATGTCTCCTCCCAAATGCCCTTCCAGTACTGTTCAGCTTCATCGGTTCAGCTGTGAGAAGTCCAGGCGGCCGGTCCTGAGAATTGTCAACTCGCAGCTTGCTAGCTATTTCAAATGCATCTGGAAGCTTTGTGCTAAACACTTTTTGCTTTGAGATGTTTTTTAATTTATTTATTTTTTGTTCACAAAGATGTGTTAGATTATCTAAAGTAGTAATCGCTAAATCCCTAGGTTTTATTTTATTAACTTAAATCACATAGGTACAGCTCTGGGTAATGACTGGAGATGGGGTTCTTGCCCTCCAGCCAGTGTGGATGTGAGCAGTTACCTGGATGTGAACCTAAAATGCAACGTGTGTGTGTGTGTGTGTTAGGGTTAGGGTCTCTAAGCAGCATGTCTCAAAAAATGAAGCGTTCAAGTCCGTGTAGGTAATGGGCTGTGGATGTCCAATATTGAAGTGTTACTGTCATCAGATATTGTCTCCTTGTTTTTGGAGACCACACTGCACACTTATGTCTCCCACAGAGAATCATCTTTCTGCTGTTGTTTGGGAAGAAAAAACTGCTTTTAAAGCCACAATGTTTGCCTTGCTAAAAGGAAAAGAAAATAATCTGCATTTTTTTCCACAGTTTTGGTTAAGTTTATAACAGATTTTTCTTTTTATCTCAAATGGTGTTCTCTGTTCCATGGGTTATCTTGGTTCTGTTTCCAGCTTTGTTGGCCACTTTAAGTCACGCAAAGAAAGAGAGGTGGAGTTCGGGACCAAAGTGGTAAAGTTCACCAATGTGTACATCAAAAACTTTGGGGAAGATCTTACTGACGAGAAGCTGAAGGAGATGTTTTCTGCTTTTGGTAAGAAAACTGGCCTCGTTTTGATGAATGTGTTAGCTTGACCGATGGCGGGTAGTTATTGCCACATCAATTATGGACTTGTTTGAGCTCTCAGGGAGGACTCTCAGTGTTCGGGTGATGAAGGACGAAAAGAGTCGATCTCGAGGATTTGGTTTTGTCAACTATGCACATCATGAAGATGCTCAGAAGGTAAAATGTGTCATGTATTGGTCTTCTCACAAAAGTGTTTGACATATAATTCTGACACCTCTAAAATTCCAGTTATGAAAGTTAAACACACCTTAATCTGAGTTATAATACTGAACTAGATTTTTCTTGACTAAAACTGAAATAAATGCTTAAGTTGTAAGGTGTGAGTTTGGTGCAGCGAGTTAGAAAAGGTCATAATTATGGGATGTTTTTACATACTTCACTTTTGTTTTTCAGGCTGTTGAGGGAATGAATGGAAAGGAGATCAGTGGCAAAATCATCTACGTTGGCCGGGCTCAGAAGCGTCTGGAGCGTCAGGGCGAGCTGAAGCGCAAGTTTGACCAGATCAAACAGGACCGCATCCAGCGCTATCAGGTTCTGGACCCATGTTGAAATGATGCTATGCATTACGGGGCTCCCAGGGGCAGATAAGAGTTGGTCTCTCTCCGAGAATAATTATAAATTTATGACATTTTCCCAAATCTGCAAAGCTCACTGGAAGGACACAAACCAAGGACAATATTTCCCTGATATAGGGTTTATTATTCAAGTAAGGGTAAAAAAGTATCTGATTAGAAGGCTACTTGAGTACTGAGTATCATGTGATATAATATTTTTAAATGATGACATCAAACAGACAAAAAATAAGAAGTTATGAGCAAATATTGGTATTTTAAAGACTAAAGGGAAAAAATGTAAACAAATAAACAACATAATTACAAAATAACACATTTTAGGCTAAATTTAGACACAAACTGAGGACAATATTTCCTGACATACAGGGTTTATTTAATTGTGTGAAAATGTAGCACGTTTAAAAAAAAAACGCGATAATACCGAAAACCGTGGTAATTTTGGTCACAATAACCGTGAGGTTAAATTTTCACACTGTGACAACCCTAGTTACCGATATCAACAAGCAGGGCAAACTGGTTACACACACACGCACGCACGCACGCACGCACGCACGCACACACACACACACACACACACACACACACACACACACACACACACACACACACACACACACAGAGAGAGAGAGAGCAAGGGCACGGGGGTGGGGTGAGGGGGTTTGGGAAACAGTAGGCGTGAGCATAAGTGCCCATCAAAAGTAATTGCCTGATTAATTGCAGGCAGCGTTCAAATTTTGTGAGCGATCCGCTTCGCGGCTGATGTGATCCTGGCGTCAGACAGCAGGATTTAGTCTTATTTCCTGAAAATTGGACATCTCATCTTTGATTGGATAATAGCAACTCAACTACCAATGACCAAGTTTACTTTGCACCGTTGATGCTTTATGTTCTGAAGGAGTTCTGCTGTGTGGTGGAGTTAATGCTAACTGTTGGCTTCTACTTGCTGAGCTAATAGAGGTAACAGATCACAATTTTCACGTTGAGGCTGCACGGTAAACTCGGTGACCATTCATTTTCAAAAATAAGTAAAAAATATTATTAAATAAAAACCTCTTTAGATAAATATCTTCAGCTTGGGACCATCTTTGCATCACTCAACAGCCTTCCAGATGTAGCTTGTTTGTCCTAAAGATGTCATTACAATCAACTGCTTGAAAATTTCTGATAATCAGGCAATTGAGAATTTCTTGGTCTGACTTGTGAATTCCTCAAAGCTTAGACCGCCTTAATGCAGGTAAGCAAAAAGCTGAGTTGTTTTAATGTTTCTTTTGATTTTAGGGGGTGAATCTGTATGTGAAGAACTTGGATGATAGCATAGATGATGAGAGACTCCGGAAGGAGTTTTCCCCTTATGGAACAATCACGAGTGCAAAGGTAATTTATGTACTAATTCTGTCAAATAGGTCCTAAAGAGATGGCAAAGTCACAGGATTGTGCTTTTTAAATACATGGTGGTGGTGGAGGGGGAAGCTCTTAAAACTAATTTGCAAACTTTTGTGAATTATAATTGGAGTAAAAATATGCAGTCCCACTCTAATATTTTTTTGGCTTTTCTCAGTGGTCTTTAAACTATGATTATGCTGTTTTTGGCCAAAATCACAAAACTGCCGTTTTCTAGTACTTCGTTTGTTCATAGTGGCAGTAGCTCATGAAAAATTTGCCTCTGGGTTGTGGGCAGAGCTGTTGGAACAGAGGACAGGGACACTAGTAAGGCACCCGACTTACACGCAGGGGACCCACGTTCGAATCCAGGCTGGGCCAGATTTCTTTAGATTAGTTTAGAAAGTTGGACCGAGCTCGCTCGCACACAAGCCGGTCAGAGAAGACAAAGCAGTGTGACGGGTTGAGGAACGAATCGGAGGGGTGGAGTGATGGAGGAGCTCAGAGCGGCAGACGGAGCAGGTGGATGACTTCTAAGCAACAATCTGGACTACTGAGATAATCGGGAAATGTGTTGGGTAAAAAAATAGACCATTATTTTTTGTGGCTTAGCAACATGGCAAGCGGAGGGGCGTCCGTGTCAAGCTTCAAGCTGGGTGCAACTCACTCGGAACAGCTCTCCTTGTCAGCTTCTGAACTCGTCTCCCTGCGATCCCCAACCTTATTCCATTCAGGTCCTGCGTCTGCAAAGACCGGATCCAGCTTGTTGGAGCATCCATTGCCGGCATTACATAGACAGAGTAAATTGGGCAAGTGTCATTCACCCCGCAAACGCACCTCCAGTCTGACAGCGCAGCGCCGCACACACACACCTCTGATAGCTGTGAAAGGAGGGAGGTGGTGGTGGTGCGTGAAACATGCCTTGGATAGAACATAAATGTGGCGGGACCTGTAAATGTTGTTGGGAACAAATCTGTAAAAGGAAAAAATAAACAGTGCAACAGAAAGGTGAGGAGATGAGTGAAAGCTAAACACAAGAGCATGTCTTTATTGGGCAAGCCATTTTAACATTTAATCAGCAATCGGTCCTCTCTCTAACTCCTGCTTGTACAGCAAGTTGCAAATTGAGCAGAAAATGAAAATGTTGCACTAAGTGTTCTACAGAATAAAGAGAGCAAAATTATTTGTTTTTCTTTACTTTTTCTTTCTGATCCGATCCGTGAGATTTTTGATCCGTTGCATCACTATTATTTTGACACTGTTGTGTTTACACATTGTTTAGTTATCTTTTATATTTTTACATGTATTTCATCTTGGGATCCTCGCATTGCAAATGATCATTGTTTGTCATACATTTACGGAGCATTTATGCTCTTTTGTGAAGCACTTTGGTCAGCTGTCATGCTGTTTTTAAATGCGCTATGTAAATAAATTTGGTTTGCTTTGATTATTTCCATAAATTCTCCTTTATTTTTCTGACATAAAATTATTGAAGGATCTTTGTTTCCTGTAGGTGATGACTGACGCAGGCCAAAGCAAAGGCTTTGGATTTGTGTGTTTTTCTTCTCCTGAGGAAGCAACAAAAGCGGTGACTGAAATGAACGGGAGAATTGTTGCGACCAAGCCTCTGTATGTTGCTCTGGCACAGCGGAGGGAGGAGCGGAAAGCCATCCTCACCAACAAGTATATGCAGAGGCTTGCTACCCTGAGAACCATGGCCAGTCCCATCGTTGATTCATACCACCAGTCCGGATACTACATGGCTGTACCACAGGTACCAGTATATAATAGCCTGCTTGAGGGAATTCAGCGCATCATTACTTACATATTTTTACTGATTTGTGTTCTGACACATTACTTTTGCAGTTTTGAGATTTTGACATTTCTAAATTCACGGTTTCTCTTTTAGAGCATTTCACGAAAATCCTTTTAAAAGCAAACCTAGCATCAAACAAAAAGAAATTCTCATATCAGTTATTCCTCAAAATATTTGTCCTTTTATTGGTGGTAAATATACACTGATAAATATAAAAAGTAACCTTGTTAACATTTTGCACGTGTCGCAGCTTCCCACTCGCTCCTTGTACAACCACAGTGCTGTCAGCAGCGTGAGACCTGTTCCTCGTTGGACGGGATACCCACATCCCAGACCTCAGGGTGAATCTGTTATTTACTCTTTAAGATGTGAAGACGTGTTGTGGCAATGCACTGTGTAAAGCTAAAGTGTCTTCACATTTCCAGGTCCTTACTCTTCTCAATTTATTGGAGGTTCTCTGTCTCGCCGTGGATCAACAACCATTACTACAGTCAGACAAGCTTCCACCCAGGCACCACGCATTATGTCCTCCACCCAAAAGACAAGTAGCCTAACTCCATTCTTCATAAAATTCTCATTCGTCTGGTTTCTACTGGCTGATCTGTTGTGACGTCTTTCTCCAGATAACATTGGGACACAGACTGTAGGAGGGCGCACAGACATGGCAGGTGTTCCCAGAGGCGGTCAGTACAAGTATTCATCTGGCGTGAGGAACCCTCTACATGTCGTTGCTGTGCCTGCACCTATGACAAGATCACAGGTATTGTCCACTGGACATTACTCTTGAGCTAGTTAATCTGACAATCAAACAGGTGTGGGAAGATTATTGGCTTGATGATGAACGGAAGATGAAAACTGGTAGAAATTGTCACGTGGTCTACATTCAGGTGCAAACTATATATAAGAGGGAGATTTAAGTAGCAGAACTGCCAACCTGTACGCAATTTGGCATCTAATTACGCTGGTACGACTTACCCCTCTAAACTAAGCAAAAAGCTGTGGACACGTGAATTCTGTAGCAAGTGTGCACATCTGGTACTCCTGTCTGACAACACAACTCAGCAGCGTGGTGAAGAATTTTAAGCCAATCGTCGTAGAAAAGCAAATTCTGCCTAACCTATAGCGTAACACCCCTTCCTCCCTGCTCCATCCTACGTCCTGCCCACTGCCTCTCTCTCCATCCTCTGGTATGGGCGTCACACCCATGGGGGATGTGGATGTTTTAGCACACACTCTTTTTCTAATGAGGTGGTTAAAACACCCACGCTTTACTGCAGTTTACTCCAAAACTTCACTATCAGTCCACTCCCTCCATGTTTCTCGCTGTGTAAAGCTTGGTTTATGTTTGATGCATTTACTTTCCGCGCGGTGATGCGGCTCGCGGCTGGAACGCGCTTCACAACTCGCAGCGTTTATGGTTCGTGCGGCTCGTCTCTGCGGTGAGCCAATATTCTCCCAAACTGAACGGGGCAGCATGGAGCTCTACAGCAGGCATCCAACACTACACCATAGTAGAAGTAAAAATTACAGCATTCCAGCATTTTTAACAGCGTCCTCGTCTTTTCCGACAGTGCGAGCTATTTCTCTCCAAGAATTAACAACATGTTGATCACGGTGATCTCTGAGAGCTGAATCATACAAACGTCTGTATTTACGAACCTCTGCCATACTACTTCTTGCCAGTCCACCATGTTTTTCCGCGTCCGACCGTCCACGTGGTTAGAAAATTTCCTAGGTGCGCGTTGCGGGAATTTTGGGCCGTGCGGAGGCGTGGTGGAGGGGCGTGGTAGTTAAAATGACGCAACGTTTCCGCGTGGAGCCATGTGGACCTCGCGGACGCGTCGAGCATAAACCAACCTTTAGCCCTCTCTCCTTCCCTCTCCTGCTGCAAATCGGTATTCTATATTCAACCAGTCAGTATTCTGGTCGGTTCTGTTGTTCAAACCCGTTTCTACCGCTCCGCACTGGCAGAGCAATGCTCATTACAAGCTCGCTCCGCGATTCGCTCTGCTCACACACAACAGAACTGCAGCCTCCGTGCGTTAAAACCTAGCTACTGCAGCTAATTCAGTTGTTGTAGTTATTTTGTGTACCAATCCTACTTATGGATCACATCAGAGCTGATTATCAATGTGAATATGTATTTGTTTATTTATTTTTTAACAATCACAAGAGATTAAATGATTACAAAAGTAAAAAATTACCATTAGAACTGGCTCAGCTCAAAATCAACACCTAGACTCTGCAGACCTTAACTAGATTATTTAAAACTAATAGAGTCCTTAAATCATAGTTTGTGAAACCTTTATTTGATTTGTTACAGTTGTAAAAATACACAAGTTTCATCTGGTCCACCTTAGATCTGGTCCAGCTCTAAACTACAACACTTAGACTCTTCAAACCTGAACTAGATTATCCTACATTAACAGTAAAATCCATGAAAGATAGTTGGTAAGCTGTGAAACCTTTAGTGGATTAGTGAAAGTTCAAAGAAGGCAACTTTCTTCAGGGATGAAATGTGGGTTTGGCATGTCATGATAGCAACATGCTTTTTCAGTACTACAGGTTTATAAAGAGTAGGCTACGTTTACTTCAAGAATTTGTTGGTCACCCATGAAATAAAACGTTTTATGACTAGAGCAGATTAAAGATGCAGGAAGTGGGAAAATTAGGTGGAGTTGACCTTTCCACATTAGAAAATAGAAAGGGAACCAATTCAGCCTTGTACAAAACAGGCAGAAAGAATAAACAAAAGTTTTGGCCAAATAATTGAGAAAAAAAAATCTAATTTAAAAATTGTGGCCATGCTTGTGACCCTCTAATCTACCTCACCATGCATTTTGCCTAATCTGCAGTTATGATGTGGACATAAGCCACCAGGGAGCTGCAGGTAATGTATAAGTTAGCCCCGGTGGTATGTGCATATGTGCTTTAAGACAATTAAATGTTAAATTGTTGAAAACCGAACCACCTGTTGCAAAATACAAAATAAACACATAAATAAAAATTAAAATAAATGTCTTCATGATTTTTGATTAATTTAGGTTTTGAAATAATTCATTGCAAGTAACTTGTGGCTATCAGCGTGTGTAGGGTTGTATAGCAAACATATAAGGTAAGCAACTACAACTTTTGAGTTTAACTGTTGATTAAAACACATGATACTTTAGAAAATACGAGATGTTTCCAGCCAGTGAAGGGGAAATCACAGCATGGAAAGCAATGCATGTGGTGCTCAAAAATTTGACAAGGTTGGCAGGTCTGAAGTAAAGATTTTTTAAGTGCAATGTTGTCCAACATTGTGTCAAATACAGGTGGAGGCAGAATTTATATTAAACAGGATTCAATGTTCTCAGATTGTTCCTACACCTGTGGTGGAGCCACCAGCCCACGTCCCAGCATCCGAGCCTCTCACTGCCTCAATGCTGGCTGCAGCCCCAGTCATGGATCAGAAGCAGCTTCTTGGTATATACCTTCATTTTGCTTTTATTATTTTTAGTAGAGTGGAACAACTTATGTTAATTTGCACTCACTTGTCTGTTTGCTGTAACACACAGGGGAGAGGCTGTACCCGATGATTCATGCCCTTCACCCAAACCTGGCAGGAAAAATCACTGGGATGCTGCTGGAGATAGACAATTCAGAGCTGCTGCACATGCTGGAGTCACCCGAGTCCCTGAACTCTAAGGCGTGTATTTGCTCAGTCCTCTAAACTTAATCATGCATAGTTGGGTCACTGCTGCTGTTCATGTACTGGAAGCTCATTTCCTAAGCCCAACTGGTTTATTAAAGTTATGTAATAGTAAAATAATGGATTTTTAGACAATATTTGTGCAAATGTTTTGAAAAGAGCAAGCTGCACTGTGCTCCCAGTAGTCTAAAATTGTCTCTAAAAGTAGTAGGTTTTTATATATATATATATATTTTTTTTTGTTCCTGTCGGGTCAGGTGGAAGAGGCAATTGCTGTCTTGCAAGCTCACCAGGTAAAGGATTGTTCTCCAAAGAAGTGAAGGGCTTGCAAATAAGGTGAGTAACGCGTTTACTAATCATTACAGCACCTAAGTGAGCAGCTTTGGTAAGAAATTCATATGTTTTTTTGGAGAAAATGGCGATCTGTGATCTTAGTTTCGAGAATCAGGATGAGTTCTGATTGAGGCTTCGACTATCTCTTGAATCAAGGCTAAAAATGGTAGTTAAAAAAAACAACCCAGAAGTTTAAGATCTGCCCTCGACTGGCTCAATTTCTTTCATGTTAACAAATAAGCCTAGAGCTCAAAGGCTGGAGCACAAATTGGTTCAGTGAGAAGTTTAACATTAAATATTATTTAGAAATATATATAACCTCTAAAGTCTTAACCATGTCCATTTTTTTTCCACAGGTGTCTACTTTTCTGGAGGAAGAAATTTACATTGTAATACTTTAGAGAAAAGTCTTGATTATACGGAGTGAAGTGTTTCTGAAGTGAAATCTATTTTGTTGTTGCAGTGCCTTTTGTTTGAGCATAAAAGTTTCCAGTATGAGCATAAACTGTGTTGTTGTTGTTTGAACAAGATGCAGATTCTGAGCCCCTTGAGACTAAAGGTGGAAAAATCATCTGATTTTATGTCCTGAAGCAGTTTAGCTGCAGATTCTGGTTTCTGGGGCTTATTTTAAATGTTGAACAATTGTAGTTTTAGGATATAATCGAATGCACGAAATACGTAAGAATCAAAATTAATCAGCCATTTCCTTCATTATTTGCTTAAGTATTCATGTTTAATAAATAACTCCGCATTTTTGTGGAGTTTTGGTTTACAAGCCCAAGCTAGATGTTCCTAGTTTAATTTTTCCTTAGAGGAAACAATGATTTACAAGTTAATGCCACCTCAGATGAAGTACAATATCATTTTGAAGTCATTTCCTTCAGATTGTCTTGATTTTAAATGTTATTTCTCACGTTAAATTGATTAGACGTCAGTATTAAAGACTTTTCAAACATCAAATTGATTTTGTAGTTGCTATGCTGATCCAAGATTGGAAAAATCTAGAAAGTATTTAAGGTGGACACTCAATTATTCATGAGGTCACAAATGTATCTCCCATAAACTCATGTGGGACTAATACAGTTCTAATAGGCTGCAAGTATTTATAAAAATAAACTATTTTACTAGGATGAGTAACAATTATGCTCTGATGCTGACCTGGTGTAAAAAAAACTTTCCCAAATGGGGGGAAAAAGCAACATTTTCCAGATTTATTTGAAGCCTTCATACAAAAAGGAAATGGCTGTACAAAGTTACAAAGGATTACTGTTGACATTTATATACTTTCAACATTTGAGGGCTGTTAGCAACATTTTTGTAACTTTGCATTGTCTTTCAAATCTAAAACAGCTGATTTTAACAAGCAGATACGACAGTAATATTTAAAAACATACAGACCAATAGATACCTGCAGATTACTTTGAGTCATGGTTTACAACAAATCCACAATAATTAAATTCAACTTGAGGGAGGAAAAAAAATCAATGGTCAACATGAGGGCACTTTAATAACACACAGCCATCTCATTTCCAATGCAACTTTGCATCAATTAAATTTTCATGAATGCAAACAAAGGTATTTACATGGACTGAGAATTGTAACTATCGACGTGAAGGCATTAGAAGCTGCTTTGCTGTTACTGAATCAGGAAAAAGGTTGTGGTAGGTTGGTAAAGGAACATAAGCAGCCGTAATCATTTTACCTGAAGGAGGAAAAAAAACAGATTTAGCAATCCATCATCTAGCCATCAATTATCAGTTTTACTTAACATACCTGCAAACCAGCGTCCATGAAGTGCATTTACCGTTGCCATCGCTGCTGGGATTGAGGGGCACTTCACGTACACATTACCCTGTTTGAACAAGAGGGAGTTGGGATGTAAAATCTTTCTAAATGAAAAGTTGGGACTGTTTGTCTACCTCAAAACCTCTGGATATAAAGGCCTCGAAGGATTAGGGTTGAGCACAGTTTGAATTTTAACAATTCAGATTCCAGGTTTATCCATTACCAACTTGATTCAAGTGGCAGGAGCCAAAAACACGTTTTCAATGAGCCAGTGAACCACAGGTCTCGAAATAAGACCTGTGGTTTTTGCCTCTGAACAATATCACCTTCATTTAGAACAGAAACATGTTTTCAAGAAAGACTAGCAGCACAGTGTTTGTTTCTGACCACAATTAAAGTATGGGAACTGAAAAAGCCTCTGGGATTGGAGAGTCTTTAAGTGAACCAGAAGAGTCCAGCTGTTTTCAGCTAAAACTCGTGATCATGCCCATGATGGCTGAGAACCTACACCTACATGCTGCAGCAGCAATTCAGTCAGAAGGGAAACTAACACTTCAATAGCTGCTGTCAGTAACAGATTTAAAACAGTAAAACTCAGATTAAATAGTTCAAAAAAGAAATAATCCCACAACTTCATATGCTGAGATTTTTTATTATACTTATTGATCCCCATCAGCTTCTAGTGGCCAGAACACAGTGTCAGTCATCCACCACAGAGAGGCTGATCTAGCATATTTCACAGGCTACTTTTTCTGCCTTTTGACGGCCTTGCTCACACGAGTGGCTGCGTTTGACTTGATGCACCGTGTGTGTGTTTCTATTCCTGCAGTGAGCCAAACTCACACCGCCCACTTCGTTCTTTAAAACTTTCATTAAATCCACGGTGTTGGCGCATTTTACCGAGCTTCCTCCACACCGTATTTTTCACTGCAGGAATTAAAGTTTACATCACGGAGATAGTTCGACAGACGCGTTTTAGCATTTGTGCCGCTGTGCTGTGTGAGGGAAGGGAGGGGGACGCAAGCGTTGCTGCTCTCAGAAGCAGGAGTGAACTACAGCTGGTGTGATCAGAATTAGCAGATCACGTTTTTCACAGATCGGCCGCTAATTCCTCTTCTGGTCAGCAGGAATCAAAACAAAACACGTAAAACGATTTTCGGAAAAACTGTCCCAGTTCCTATCGATGCCCAACCCTACAATTGATTAAACTTACTTGAGAGTTTTTATCAACATAGATATGAACAACTCCTCCATGCTTGTTGCACTCATCGATCACATCATCCTGGATTTCATTGGCCCAGTTTGGATCTTGTTCTCTGAGGGAAATTCAGGAGCAGGAAAAGCATGTATTAAACAATTAAGACCATCTTTACCAATGCTAAGCATGCAGATAGTATGGATCACTGGAAGGGTTATTTGCAGATCTAAACGTTTACTGAAACCATTAGAAATGTACTTGTTTAGGAATGTCTAGTGATCTACTAAAAGAAGAGCGCCTACTACAATAGCCTGGCCTGCCAGGCCTCTATTCTACACAGAGGACGAGTCTGGATACTCAAAGGCAAAGAGCACCATGGGGGGTGGGACTAGCCAGCACAAAAATAACCAATCAGAAAGAAGGTGGAAATGACGACTGATGTATATTTTTAGGTGTAGACAAAGATGGCGTATGGCAATGGCACAAACATATTTTAGAAAAAAAGGCTTTCAGCAATTCAAGTTATGTTTTAAAGACAAGTCCAAGTCATTTAGAACAGAGGAAAGAGCCGCAGCAAACTGCTTCAGACGCCATCTTCGTTTGAGAAACCGAGCGCTGCAGTGCTTGACGTTTGCTGCTCAGCGCTGATTGGCTCAGTTATAATTCTCAGGGGGTGGGGTTATTTGAATGGGCAGCATTGGCATGGCTGGCCAGGCTACTACTGCAATGCCTGAAATTAATAGATTTTAATATCCTCACGCTTGTGGGTTGAACAGGTTGGACAGTTGAAGGCAGTGTGTGGCCAGAGGCTGTGATGGAAGGTTCAAAGCTTGGCTTGGAGCTGGAGATGGAACTGGAAATTAAAAAAATTATAATTGCAGATTTGTCACAGATAAGAAACAAAAAACTAAGTTCTTATCTGGGCTCACCTGCTGGAGCAGCTATACCCCCAAAGGGAATGGACCCAGTCATCTGTAGAGCCTGCTGAGCAGCTGGAGGAATCTTCAAGCCAGTACCTGTAGATGGAGGAAATCACAGCAGTGGTCACAAGACAATTTCATAAACAGGCAAACTAAAGAGGGTGAGAAAAGAGATGTAGAACTTATGTTAACCAACCTTCTGCTAGTCGTGCCATAAGCTGCAGGCGCCCTGTAGTTCCCAAGTCGATGCCAGTCCGCTCCAGTTCATCGTTATCGAGGAATGAGCTGGCGGTTGAGGAGTCTGAGCGCTCTGTGACGTGTCCCACCTTCATGGGCCTTCCAGCCAGCTCAAAGCCATTTAGCTGCTCCAGGGCTTTCTTAGCACATTCTGCATCTGCAAACTTTAAACAATAAAGAGGTTACAGCGTGAACACATCACCATCTGATAAAGAAGCTACACTTACAGATATGAAGCCATATCCTTTAGATCTCCCAGTCTCACTGTCCATCATGAGCTGGATTCCTTCAATCTTTGAAAACGGAAAACATCAGTATAAGGAATTGTGCAAAACATCTATGAACATGAATTAACGTGTTAAACTTTTTGTCTAACCTTTCCAAATGGCTCAAAGATCCCTCGCAGCATTTCTTCGGTGATGTTGAAGTGCAGTGAGCCCACATACAACCTCATCGGACCTGCGCTGCCCTTCTGCAGATTATTTGCTGCAGCTGCTGCTCGGTTTTTCTCTGCCTGGAAACAAATTAGAAAGCAAAAGTGAGGGAACATTTCATCTGCCTCAACCAGATTTTAAAGGAGCAACAGCAGCCAAAAGGAAAACATCTTCTGCTTGCTCCTGCATTACGGACAATTATGTCAAGCCAACGTTGAATCACATTAAGTGTTATCTGGTTGCACTAGACTTCAGTTACTGACCTGAGAGGCTTGAACAATGATTGGCACTCCTAAGAGCCTTTGACCCGTCAGTCCAATTGCCAGCGGTACAGAAGACGACTCCACAAACTCAATATAGGCAATGCCCTTTGACCTGCGAGAGTTTCTGTCAGAAATTATGCGCACATCTCTGACCTATGGATGAAAGCGGAAAATAAATCAATATTCAAGAGATTATAGGCAAATAAAAACATCAATAAGTGAAAAACAATCAAGTGACCTTTCCAACGGCTGAAAAGAAATCCTCCAGATCTCTGGCTCTGATTCTTGCAGCAAGTTGCATACAGAAAACGGTGCGAGCATCTCGCTCTTCTGGTGTCAGATTATCGATCGGTTGCCTGAATTTTAAAAAGAGGTTTGAAGAATTATGACTAGGGCTGGATTCACAATTCATGCAAAAACTAAAAATCCTTCTATCTTACCTAACGGGACTCTTCTCTTTTTTGACAGGAGTGCGACTTTTGGAACGTTTCCGGCTAAAATGAGACCAATAAAGATAAATTAGCATTTCTCCCTAAAGTGCAACAAATACAGCATCTCTACTGTAACGCGGTGCTCCCTCAGCAATAAGGCTACGTTCACACTGCAGGTCTTGATTCTCAAATCCGATTTTTTGAGTGAAACAGATTTTATTGTTTACATTATGATTGAAATGCGACATCAGACTCTAGTGTGATTCCTTCACGGCCCCAAAGCGACCCACGTGCGCAGAAAACAAGTCACACTCTGAACCAGGAGCAGCGGAGTTGTGATGTGAAAGCCTTCAGAGTGTCCACAGGATCAGAATCACACCTTTCTTCTGTTTTGGGCTGGAAACGGTTTAAAAAACTAAATTATTTTACTCCTCATTCCCACGGTCTTCCTGAATTATTCACAAAAAAAATTCTGGTGTTCATTCATTCAGATGTCGTATATGATGCGCTTTTGCCTGCAGTGTGAACGTAGCCCAAGACATTTTTTTCCCCTCAAAAATGAACTGAATACTACACCTGTAATACAGGCAAAAATCTGTTTAAGAGGTCACTCACATGGGGCTCTTGCGGCCTTTGTACCGCCCGGACCGCTCCTTGCTTCGTGAGCGGCTGCGATGGCGTTCTCTGCTGCGGCTGCGTTTTCTTTCTCGGCTCTTGCTTCTCTTCTTACTCTTCCTTTTATCTTTGCTTCTGCTCCTGCTTCTCTTCTTCCTCGAGCCAGGACTTCGGCTTCTGCTCCTCCTCTTTCTGAAATACATTACGATTAGAAGGGGAAAATTAATTTGATGCACATTACAGTAAATCAGAGAAAATACATTAACCTGCACTTTAACTAAACATAAAACTTACTTCTTGTTATGTTCTTCGTGTCCGTTTGCATGAGAGGATTTGTTCTCATCCTAAGCAAGGTTTATAGAAGAACATCGTGAGGACGTAGATGAAACATTTCAAGTCGTCAAGGTAAAAAAGGGAGGGGGGTGGGACAAGAGAAAATGCAAAATATAATGAATTAATAATAATACAAATTCCCCCTGTCATCTGCAGACAGTGTTCTTCCACCACCCCAATAGCTTCCCATCCCATTTCAGTTAAAAGCTGAACACTTAATGCAACAATGCAAAATTAAGGGAATGTCCAACACATTAGCAGAGTTCAGGAAGCTTTAACTATCGTCAGGTCCTCTCCATCATTCCCCTTCTAACAGGTCGTACCAATGCCACTATTTGTGCCTAATCATGTGACCACGCATGGCCCACGGCCACTAAAAGAGATCCTGTGAGGTTGGTGTCAGTCCAGTGATCTTCACCCATTTTCGTTCTTGGACTGTAAGAGCTCGATGCCACCTCTGTCACACATCTTGCCCTGAAGCAAACAGGGATTCACACTTCTTAGTAATACTGACGCCCAAGAAAATAAATAAAAAGAGCAAATCAACCACCAGTTACACTAAAATTATCAGTAGTTTGCATTGTTAATAATTACAACCTTTCACTTGAGAAATAACTACTAAAAATACATAATTTTATTAAAAGAAATTATTCTAGACACAAGATGTACTTTACAGTTACTTTAAAATATCAATATATAACCTGTTGTGTAGCATGCAATAAAATCAAGATGCTGAAAGAGGCAGTATTCATTTTTACAAGAAAATATAAATACTGCCCTGGAAAACTAGGTCACAAGTGACATCTGACCAGTAAGACTATTGCTGGAATATCTGCATTTAAAGCTGCTATAGCAGACGTGGAAAACAAATTAGCTTAAAACTTTTTTCATGCCTCTTAACAATGTTCTAATATAGCATAGCTAGAATTATGTTGTGGAGAATTAAACAAATAATTATTGAAGTGGTTCTCTCGCATTTGTCTAAAAACCTATGTCAATAACATGTTTCAGACCTTTCAGAGGTTTGTTGCTCAAAGACGTTTGGATCTAGAAAACGGCGACTGGTGTTTAGCGCTCTCTTGAAACTGCTGGCAATGCAGGTTTCCGGTTCTGACAGAAGCGTCGCAGGGAAGATACCCAAAGGGAGAAGTGAGCATTTATCCAGCTGGGTGTGTTCAAAACCTAGCATGTTCAATAGATTCACTATAGCAGCTCTAAACGTTATAGTCGCTCAAAAACTTACTAAAACAATTATTCTATTACAAAGATGGAAAGTAGAGTGATCTAAAACTGAGTTTACCGAATCTAAAATTCATTTAAGTGAAATTCATGCAAAAAGGGGGGATTGTTTGTTGCAGTATACATAGATGGTACATTCAACAAGTTAAATTTGTAAATCTGAATACTGCCTCCTTTGCTGGACAAGTAAAGATGGGCTCATCAACCATTGGCATTCACCTTGTTTCAACCGAATAGGGATTGGATGTTCTAGGTTGAATCTCTTTAAGTCCTAAAGTGAACCACAGTACATCAGTATATGCGCAATAACTACCTTCCTTTTTTTTCACAGTTCACAGTGGAATCAAAGATGAATTCATGGGAGCAGAGGTGAGATATCATTAGGGAAGTCTATAAAGAGAGATAGATGTGGATTTATTTATAATTCTGTATTGCGTTTTAATACTCAATCACACCACACAACATTCAAGTGAACTAGTATTTCACAACAGCAAATTTAAACAGATCTAATCAAAGGAGTAAGACTGTTTTACAGGCCTGAGCTCTGCTAACTTTCAACCCACCTTTCTGTATGGAGCCTCTAGCATGGCCTCAACGTCAAAGTCGTCAGCCATGTTGATCCTGGGAGGGCCAAGAAACACAATCAATACAAGAGTATGAAAACGTGGGGAATCACGATGACTAGTTGGAAGTGATGGGCTAACCATTTTCAGATGGGGCTTAGAGAATAAAGTTTGTTTAAAACCAGTACAACTAATCTCATGTTACAAAACGTTTAAATATTAGTCAGATTTAAAACATTTTTACTCACAAAAAACCACCCGCAGACTATCACACGCGTCAAACCTCGACGTAAAGCTAAGCTAACTAGCCACTTCTCAGTTATTTCGATTTAGAGAAAACTTCAGTGGCTTTTTAAGAAAATCTGATATCCATGCTGATCACAATGACGCAAACAAACATACAACAAACGGGTATGAGAACAGACTCCATTTTTCATAGTTAAAAGAATGAAAAATGCGTTTCCAAAAAAGAACAGCAGTTAAGTTCGCAAGGAGCCAATATGGCCGCCGCTAACAGCGTTTCCGCGGCAGCGAGCTCGCCAGATCTGCCAAACAATGACGTTACCTTATAAAATGGATAAATCGGTGTGCCAAAAGTTTAAACCACTTCTAATGTATGCTGAGGAGATTCGCCTCGACGATTTTCTTTTCGCTGCACACACAAAGTCTAGATAAAGTCACAATTTTCGATGTAGTGTAATCTTTTCTTCATCCGCCCAACAGCTATTCTTAGCAGATCGTGGCCTAACACCCTACTTCCGTCTCCTTCCTTCGTCTACTTCTTCTTCTCTGTTTTTTTAATGCAGAAGTTAGATTGCTGCCATCTACTGGAGATAAGTGGAGTTTTGCTGTGATTGTTTCTGGTTATGGCCACACTACAGAAATACAAGTGTTAAAACGCACTAAGAAGCCTCTGACATATTTTATGTCAATTTAAATTTGTATTTGTATGTGCAGAAATTATTTTATTTATTTCCTAAACCAAACTGATGTAAAATTACTTTCAAATATATCTAAAAGAATCAAACAAAGACTCATTTCAAAATATTTAACATTAATTATATGGTATTCAGACAAGAAGAACAACAGAAACCCCACACTATGGTTGGTCGAAAGACTTTATTCACCTGAAGAGTTTATAAGCATTCTTCACATCAACATCCAGAAATGTTTCAGAATCAGTGGCCTGCATCTTATTTCAGCATGTATTTACAGTGCAATGGAAATCGTATGTATTTTAAAGTTAGAGCAACACACAGGCAAGGTAACATCCTACTGCTTTCAGGAATTTTTATTTTTTTATTTTTTTATTTCTGGGTTACAAGTTAAATGAACAGGGGGAAAAACACCTGCATGTTTCACATCAAGCAGCAGAATCATCTACAGTAATTTTGTTGCAGATTTTAAGTGGCAAATCATAGTCTGGGGGAACCTCAAAAAACAGCTCATCATCAAAGCAGCAGTCATCAGAGGGCGATGCAAGGTAAGGCAACCTCAACACACAACCTGTGAGAATTCCTCCCAGAGCTGACATTCCTATTGTGAAGAATAAAGCTGCAACCTGGAAGAGAGCCTGTTCCCGAGCACTTCGTCCCAAACCCGCCTGTAAACCAGGGATCAACATCTGGAGCTCCTGCAGCTTTGGGTCCCCCTCTACTGGTGCTCTGTGGGTAAATATCTCATACAAGCTTGGACCATAGACATCCTCGCTGGCCATCAGTATGGCACATATCCCTGCAGCGCATGAAATAAGTCCTGTTAGTCCGTGCAAGTTGTGTATCCCACACTGGTCCTGGATCCTGCAGCGCTGCGCCAAGAATGGGCTCAGGTACTTGTAACCCAGCATGCAGGCAATGCAGCCCATCATACCCAAAGCATAAGCAGCTGCAGGCGTTATCATCATATCAACAGATGCTCCGACTGTCACACCTCCAGCCAGGGTGACATTCTGGATATCAGCCATGGTGAGTTTACCATTTTTGTTGAACATAGCAGAGAGGGCAAACGCTGTGAGGGTGGAGGCGCTGAGGCCGATAAACGTGTGGAGGATGGCCCTGTGCTGGTCGTCTCCATTCAGGCACAATGCTGAGTTGAATGAGGGCCAGAACACCCAGAGGAACAAGGTCCCCATAACAGAGAGGATGTCTGAGTGATAGCTGGTGTTCTCCTTCACGTGGCCTTCGTTTAGACCAGACCGGTACAGCACTGAAGTCACACCCAAACCAAAATAACAGGCAAAGAGATGGATGAGAATGGATCCCCCTGCATCATTGATCTTCAGATACGTTAGCACAGTCCACTCCGTGACTGCAAACACCGGCACCTCCAGCAGAGCCATGACTAACAGCTGCAGCGGGCTTGTCTTCCCCAGCACTGCTCCGAACGAGATGAGAACCACAGCGCAGGCGAACTCTGCGTTTATGAGGTTGATCACCCCAAGATGGATCTTACCATCATGGTAGAACTGGAAGTAGCCCTGCACCAGGATTGCCCACTGGGTGGCAAAAGTTGCCATCAGAAAGTTTAAAACCATCCCACCAAAGCCATAGAGTCGAAAAAATGCCAGCAAGCACCCAAAGCCGAGGAATATCATGACCTGTATGTCTGTAAAGAAAGGGTAGTCCCTGTACACAGTGTTGTGCACTGGGTTGGTCTGGTTGGTTTGAAAGCGTGCGTCAGCGTGCTCATCATAGGTGACAAAGGCAGCATAGAGTGCAACAAAAAGCACCTGAGTCCCAAACACAAAGACAGGAAACCTGACGCGGAGGGTGGTCGACTTCTTCTTCATCCTGGCAGCTTGTTGCAACAAATGAGTCGTTTGTTTTGCAGGCTGGTTTATCTGTGTTTAGATAAGACAGGTCAAAGACATTATTGGTCAACTCTGCTTTCTCTCATAGATAAATACAGCTCAGTCCCCCCCTCAGAGGACAGAAACTGTATGGACTTTGTCTACTGTAATAAAAAGTTCTGAATGTCAGCATTTCCCCCGTTTTTACGGTCTTTCTAAAGCACAATAAAAAGGGTTCTGCAAATTCACACAATAGAAAAAAAATTAAACGATACTTATTCTTCACGCAAACTCCCAAGATAACTAAAATATAGATTTTAAATTATAATCAGTCAGTTTTCAGTTAGATTTCTCTATTTTAAAGCTGTTTGTCATTCTAACTAAATACATTTTAAACATCCCTTTTTAAGAGGTTGTAAAGTAATATCAATTCTTTGAAAGGAGAGAAGTTAGATAATATTCACGGTAAGTTAAATATTAAGCATCCCCGTTTATGTGGGCAATTACAAGGAATCCTTAGATGAAAAGGTATAAGTCCACATATTTACTACTCAACAAGAACACAAATAACAAAAATCTAACTCTTTCCAGTACCTCGAAGGGCAACACTTATAAAACATATTAGTGTTGATAAATCAGTGTGTGTGTTACGTTCACCACTGCTTGGCTTTTGTGTTTAATAATTCTCCTCCTTGTATTGAACCTGAGGAGCTGATTTGCAGCACCTGGTTCCCTCCAGTCTGCCCTGCTCCACCCTGAAGCACCAAGCTGTTAGAGATGATGATCACCTACTTATTGAGGACTGGAGGCATAAAACCTCCTGGCTCACATCTTCAGGGAGCAGCAGACCAGAGATGTTGTCTCTGATCTGTTGTCTCCTCGGCGTGCTTTGATTTGGTCACCTAAAGTCACCTTAGAAATAGCAACTTTGTGTAATTCTGTGCTGGGGACGCTCAGCACTTGTACATCTCTGGTTAGCATGGACGTAATTTTTTTTTGGGGGGGGGACATGTCCCCCCCACTTTTTCCAAAGTCAAGTTTTGATTTGACCCCTGCACTTTTTACCATCTGAAAACAATATTACGCTATATTAAATTGACACTAGTTGAGCTCTAGGACCAAGCGGAAAACAACCGTTTGTGTTGAAGCCTGTTTCCCATTAGAGCATACTGTAAAGATACCCCCCCCCCCCGTTTCCCCCCCACACTTCTAAAGTGAAAATTACGTCCATGCTGGTTAGCCACTTTGCCCTTCTGTGCAGGGACAACCCTGCACTCGATTCCGTAGACTCATCACTGGGGGGGAGAAGCCCCCGCTGGGATGATCTTTTACATGTATATTACTTTGGCTAATTAGAGGCTAAGTAGTTGCTACCATGTTTAGTTGCTGCTGATCAATTTTGTTGTCGGTGTTCTTGGTATTTTGGGCTCTGTTCTGTTAAATAAAACCTTTGAGTTACATTCTGAATGACAGACAATAATTATTTTGTTGCCCCAGGTTTCCTAGACGACCTGGGGAGTAACAGAGTGCAATATGACACATCGCAACAAATCACAAGTATAAAATGCATTCCAGTCGTGTAATCAGATGGAGGATTGAGGCAGAAATGGTAAAGCACATGTGATTTTTCTGAGCTTCATGAATGAGTCCAACGTCGGTTACTTTTATTACAGCTGTTAAAATAAGATGAGAAACCTTTGCTGTACCATCGTCTCCTGGACCACCGAGACGGTGCGTGATGAGACCTTTACAGTACAGTACACAATTATCTCCTGATTTTTCCATGAAATTACAAACTCCAAAGTTTCTTTTAAACACATTAACAGTTTAGCTGCGAAAACATTCAGAAATGCCTTTAAATTAGTCATTTGTTGCATTATTTGCTTTGCTATGAGTCAGTTTGGCATTTATTTATTTATTTTTTTGCTCAGTCCACTGACTTTATTTGAGATGATCAATAACTGACTGGAATCTTGATGTAATCTACTCAGTCCAAAGGTAACTTAGGCACCACTTCAAAGCCAACAATACCAACTCAAACCACAAAAACCTTTAAAATCCAACAGTAGTGTTTCACATTGTCCACCACTGCACTAGCAGGGCTCTTATTTACCTATTATGGTGGGATTTGTTGTCTTTATTTCTGCAGACATTAATGCGGCTCGAACGGCAGAGTGCACCCCCACAAATCATACATCAAAACAAGCGTCTCGGCCGTGTGACGCGTGTTTATACTTTTCTAAGTGTTGAGATTTACCACGGTGAAATTATTACCAAAATAACATTCTAAAATGTTTCATTTTGAGTGCATGCTTCTCTAAATTTGATTCGAAATACTCAAAGACCAGACCGGCCCACTTTGGACAACGGTCCACCGGGGATTGCCCGCCGATCCACCCCTTCTCTGATAGCAGTAACTGTTAAACACAGTTTACGATTTGTAAAATTTGATTTGAGGAAAAGTTTATTTTCTTTCACAAATAAGAGAATCAAACAGTATAAAATGTAGGAAACTGCTAACTTAATTTTAGCCGGCTGATCTCTCTGAGTGATCAAACACAAACTAGGAAATGAAATTAACACTTTTACTCTGAGGTTATTATTTGTGTCACTACTTTTTACATGCACCACCTCTGGTCAAAAGCACTTTTCTTCCATGTTTGGACGCTGCTTGGCCAAGACGCTCAGCTGGACACCTTGCTAGTGTCAGCTCATCATTCTCGGACATACAGTAGGACTTTTCTTAATCATTGAGAGAATGTATAGAACAAATATACGTGACGCCTTGGTCTTTTCCACACTGAAAATCTGCTCTTCCACAAAAATCTGCCACCACTTTGCTTTCTCTGTCTTTAGCTAGACTCGTTTTCCTTTCCAGCTGTTTCATGTGATCGTGGCTCCTACTCGGCTTTGGAAAATGGATAAAACATCCGATCTGAGTATCCAGAGTCCAAATAGCACCTCGCCCAAAAGCGGTGCTTAGTTTCTTCCTGTTTTAACACATTTTGAAGACAAAAATACAACTTTGAGACAAGCAGAGCGACTCAGACCCATAGGCGCCCACGCAATTTATACGCCTGATTGTCTAGGGCTACTTCCCACAATGCATTGCGACATAACGTCACAATATGTTTGTAGCTACTTTAGAAAACTCTGATAGAGGAAAACATTTTAGCCTCATTTTGTCAATGAAGCTTAAAGAAACCCTAATCTTTGTTTGTGACCTCTTGTGAATGTTATTATTACAGTTTTTTTCGATTGCTAAAACTCAAAAAGCAAAAATGAGGCACAATTTTCACAACCTCTACTTCTGTTCCCAATTGCTTGACTCATTTTATCACTACTTAAGATTTCCTTATCATGTCAGAACTCTGATTTTCTTCCTTTACACTCTGATGTCAGTTTCACATTACCTTGCTGTCAAAACACAACACACAATTTTCAGGTTTACACACACTTCTCACATAAATTCTCAAAGCTTCGATCAACAACACACAAATACTCAAATCTCTAAACTTTCGGGTCTGGCGAGCAATTTGCAATCAGGGACTGCAGCAGAAAAGTAAGTTTCCACAAGCCTACCCAGGTGTATGAGTGGTTTCACCCACGGTTTTCCATTTTATACCTTCCACCTTATTCCCCCTTCCTCAATCCCACTGAGGAGTTTTTCTCAGCCTGGAGGTGGAAGGTGTACGAAAGGAATCCACAGAGTGCAGAGTGCAAAGTGCAGGTCCCACATGGAGGAGGCTTGTAGAGATGTGGCCTTTGAGGCCTGTCAGGGCTTCATGAGGTACTCGAGTCGGTACTTCCAGAGCTGTTTGGACCAGGAGGACATCGCCTGTGATGTTGATGAGGCCCTCTGGCCAGACAGAGACCGGCGGCATGATGCCCCATGATTATGCTTGGGGGGGGTTTCACTGTAAAAATAAAATGTTTTGTCTCAAAATTTGTGTGTGTGTGTGTGGGGGGGGGGGGGGGGGAGTGGGCACTGTCATACATGCAGTGTGTAATTCATTGTGTTCCCTTTCGACAGTTGTGTTTTCAATTTTGCTCTTCAGTGTTCGTTCCATGCTTGGTAGTGTTCACCCAAGGCTACTTGTGTTTAAGTGGTATGTGTGTGTCATGTGAAAATGTGGCTGTGTTTACCAAATGAAAACACGTGTTCCATTTTTGGAACATGTTACGATATGTAGTGGCAGGGTTTTGTTGCAAAGGGAAGCCACTGTTTAGTAATTTGTGTGTTATGTTTGGGGTTTTGTGTGTGCAGTTTTGAAAGAAACGTACAGTTTTGAAAAACTTGTTTTAGCAATAAAAAAAACTGTAAGAAGGAGAAGCAGGGGGAGCACATCACCCATCCCAATCCCTAAATTGTCCCCGTAGATGTGTTAACGGTTGTTTGTCTCTGCGTGTCCCTGTGATGGACTGCAGACCTGCCCGTAGCTCCGCCTCTCACCTGGTGACAGCTGGAGTCAAACAGTAGCTCTCTGAAATGCTAGCGGGAGGATGGATGGATAACTATGTCTAGTTTTTCCACTGCTGTGTAACTTTTATCACCAAAACAAAAAACATAACTAATATCAATAAAAAGAAACAAAGCTTTATAAAGGAAGCTGGCTTGGCTAAATGGTTAAACTAGCATATTTTACGTATAAGAACTTGCATTGCATTTTATTTGGCGTCTTCATAATGTTTTTGCACATCAACTGTAGAGACGAGCCACACATGGAAATAGTCAAGTGTCTCAAACACAACTTGCGGAAAGCTGGGATTACATTTAGGAGGGCTTCAGCAGAACCAAAAGCTGGCTAGGAGGAGGTTACAGTTTTTCTCAGTTGCTTTGGTGCATTTCTCACAACAGAATTAAACTTTGCACAACAGTTAGTTCAACCTCCACAACATGTAGTCGTTTTGGCACAACCTAGTGGTGGTTTCATGTTCGTTTCGTCCAAGGCAAATGCCTTTGGACATGAAGCAGTTGAGTAAGTACAAATGTGTAAAGAATGGTCACTTTTGACTTGCTATTCATCACTATCTCCTTGCTTTTATCATGAATGTCACAATTATTTATACTTGTACTGGCTGAATAGTCATTGTCCTTACAACTAATGGTCTTCATTTCATTGCTCGTGTCATTGCACTCAAAACTGTTGAACATCTTGTTAAACAACTTGCACACCCATTTTGAAAACCCTATTTTTAAGGAGTTTCCATAGAAATCTCCATAAATGACTTTTCTCAGGAGAACCTTATCTCACACTAATGAAAATTGGTGTGTGTCCTGGTGACAATCGGACAATGTATGTAGTGGTTTGGGATAATGTTAGCTTCCATCACTCTGCTGTAGTCAGGCAGTGGTTGGCAGCACACGACAGGATGCTTATGGAGTTTCTTCCTCCTTACACTCCACTCCTAAATCCAATTGAGGAGTTTTTCTCTTCCTGGAGGTGGAAGGTATATGACAGGCAGCCACATACCCAAATGGCCCTGCTAGCAGCTATGGATGCAGCTTGTGATGACATCACTGCAGAGTCCTGCAGAGGGTGGATTCGACACTCCAGAAGATACTTTCCCCGATGCATCGATAGAGCTGACATTTGCTGTGATGTTGATGAAAATATGTGGGCAGACAGACGTGAGCGTCTAGATATCAATGACTGATATGCAGCAGTGTCTGTTCAGTTGTTTTTTGTTTCATAACTACTGCAGTAAGGTTTATGTTTATGTTTGCTGTAAAATGTTTGTTTTACTAAATTTCCCCAGTTGCACAATGCTGTGAACAGTTTCAGTTAAATATTATCAAGAGTGCACATGAAGTGTCTTGATTTTCCTTTACAATTTATGGTTTTCAACATGCCATGCATACTGTCCAGACTCGACATGTCATTGGGAAGCACCTACAAAGAAATCCGTCACAATGAGAACATGTTCCATTTTGTGGCCAAAGGTGCTGGTGGAATGACTTGTAATTGTGACAGCCCTGACACTTTGATTGATATAAGTACTTGCTTTTGATGAATATATTATCTGTTTTGATTAAGGGACTTGCTTTTGAAGCATTGACTACTTGTTTTGAGCAACTGACTTGCTTTTGAACAACTGACTTTTCTTTTTGATGAGGTGACTCACTTTTGCAAGTTATCCACCGTGTTTTGCAGTTTGCACTAATTGTTTTGAGAGGAGCCTTAGTAGTGGTGCAGAGATTAATTCTGTTGTGAGAAATGCACCAAAGCAACTGAGAAAAACTGTAATACTCTACCCTTATTGGCTAAAACTTAAAAAGTTTAGTACCAGCTTTGGCCACTGGGGGGCAGCAATTCTCCTTCTTCCCTTCTGTTGGAAACGGAAATTAGAGTGTTTTTCTATTTTTTATCAGGTGAGGGCGCAGATTCTCCTTTCTTTCAATTAAAAAATTCATAAAGCAAGTGGTTTTACTAAGAAAGTCTTATAAAATTATTTTTAGACAAAGAGGAAAGACGAACTGCAATTATCGTCTGTTACTGGTTACTTAAAAATAACCACTAGCAGTGAAAAATAAATAGATATTTAAATGAATAAATTAATTTCAAACTTAACGGAAACTGGGATTACATTTAGGCTTAAGGCTTTTATACGTCAGCACACCCAAAAGCTGTCTAGAAACACCTAGAAGGGATAACATCCTCCTCTAAGTTACTTAGCGCATTACTGCTTCCCTTTGATAACGTTACCATTTAACTATTAAGTGTCTGGTAACGTGCTACAACAAGGGTCCCTTTAATACTGTTAGGCTGCAAGGTGAACAGGGAAAATGTGTTTAGAAATTGAATCTCGTTTTGACCTCTTGAGACTACTTGCTCTTTGCTTCATAAAAATAGTACGCTCGTACAGGTTTCAAAAGTAAAAGTTCTCCTGGGAGTTGCCCTGTTTATTACGATTGTTGCTTTCATTCGCGACTCATTCGAGCACTAAACCAGGGGAAGAATTGTTATCTGATAAAAACAATTATATCCCTGATAGATAAACAACTTGTGGATTCAGATGCACATTGGGTGGTCCCATTGAGAAGAGCTTGAGGAAAAAAGGTTAGGTGTAACGTTTTTGGATCAACGATGGAAAGCTGCAGTGTCCGTTGTAGTGCATCGTGTGCTGGATTACAACTTATCCAGTCTAAGGTTCTATAGAGCTCACTATTCAAAATCTCGCCTGTTTAGAGAGGTGTCAAGCCCTGTCATGTGACCAGAGTCACATGTTTTATTCATGTCTGGAATTCCATGGCTTCTGAAGTCAGTTTTCCGTAGTCCTTTCTGGGGCTCTCGGGACCCGGGTTTGCATGAACCCCTTCCTAGCTCGTTTTGGGCTCCTGGTTGAGATCCCACTGGTTCTAAAATATTGGTCTTTGCATAGCTTTTGGCCAGGCGCTGTATATTGCTCCAGTGGAAATCTCCTTAGTCTCCTTCCATTTCCTTTTGGTTTTGGGCTGTTGTGTCATTTCTTAAGTTGGTAAAGATAGGCCTCACAGCAAGGGGGCCTCTGAGAAGTTTGTTTGCATGTGGAGCACCTTTGTAAATTATTGCAGTGCCAATTTAAGAAGACCCCCTCTTTGTTTTAAAGAGTAGTTTTTTTGTTGTGGGAGAAAAAAGATGCTTATGTGAGAGAAACAGATTGTATAGTCAGGTGTGTTTTCATGTGTTATTTCCAAGCCCCCACAATGCGGCTCAAAAATTGAGTCCATCCCGGAAGTACCAAAAATTGCAGTTCCACCCTCATCCGCTGGGGGCTGGTGTCAGAAGCGAGCAAATCCTCATTGACTCCCATGTTAAAAATACCAATTTCACAGCAGAAATAAACATGTTTACAGCCTGGTACCAAAACATGTTTTTGGTTTAAATGATCTAGTTTACACTCATGACAACTCTGAGTGGGGTGAATTTTTTTCTCACTCTTCTGTTTAAGTGTATTAAAAGCCTAAAATTCTGTATAATTAATGAGCATCAGACCCACGTGACCACAGAGCTAGCTCCTTGGAAAGGCCTCAGTAGAGCCTCGGTCTGGCCTGAAAACTGCTCTGGGATTTTGAGTCTCTGTGTTTGTGTATTCTTTTTTGGATATTTTTTGTGCAATTGTTGGACAAAATGACTTGCTGTGGCATTAATTGCACTAACAGAGCGTCCAAGGAGTCTCCACTTCATTTTTTTTGGTAAGTAAAACTATATTTATGTATTTTAGGTCACTGCCGAGCTGAGCTTAGATTTTAACATGTACTGTTTAACCATGAAATTTAAATGTAATAGGGTAAAACCCAGTGCATTTAACATAATGCTGCACTTAAGAAAATGGGTTGAAATATAACATGTTGGTGGAGCTGGGTTCCGACTATCGGCTTGTGGAGCTCTCGGGAGACCGATGTTTTCCACTGTTCTCCCCTCCCCGCAGCTCGGCGCATCTCTGTCTGATCGCGGCTTCTGTCTGCTGCGCGGGCTGCCGGCTTGTGGAGCTCTGGGATGGAAACCTTTCCACCCCCCAGCGGCAGCTCTGCGCATCTCAGATCACAGTGGTGCTTGTCTGCTGTGCGGCTGCCGGCTTGTGGAGGTCTCGGGAGACCTCTGTGTTCCACCCGGTTTTTCTCAGCGGTCAGCCCGGCGTATCTCTGACTCAGAAGCTCTGGTATTGTGCACAGTTAACTCCGGTTTTAGCTAGGTTGCTACCTCCGTTAGCTTAGCCCCCACCTCCGCATTAGCTTCAGGTTAGCTTGTAGCTAGTTGATCCCAGCCTTACAGCCCAACCCTCAGCTCCACCTCTCTTCCCTTTTGTGGAATTGTCTGGGCTTGATGGAACCTGTGACACGGTCAAAATGGCGGTGGTGGCCACCTCCCATTTCTCCTCAAAAACGTGATATTGGAGCCTATTGAAATGAATTGTCCAAATCCAACTCCCAACTCGCCACAAGGCGTGGCCGAGACTCTCGATGCTTTATAACTTTGACACAGAGCTGCTACGTAGTACTCTACTGGGTTACGTAGTATCTTACTCTTTAGCCATTGGCTAAAATTTATTCAAAATGAGTCAAATTCTATGTTTTAAGCTGAATGTGGAGCTATACTGTGGTATTTAGGCAGAATTTTTAATTTTTAAAGAAAATGCACCAAAATGCTAAAATAATGAATACACACATTTAAAACACTATTAGACACTCATTTATACAGTTCATCAGCAAAAAAAAAGTTAATTTAGACGTTACTTGCTCTTTAAGTCCTATCCGTGTTAGCCCTCTCTTAGATACAGAGTTGGTGTGATCTGTAACTAATGTCAACTTTGCATGTGTTTCTAAGGAAGAACTGGTCTCTAAACAGTTTGCACCACAGGGTAACAAACAACCTTAAATGGGTTTATAATATAATCATATTATAGATTATTACAACACATTGTCAACGGGATGCTATACACATCTCAGTTATTCTGAAGTCTGTTTTTGCTTGATAAATAGAAAAATTAAGCCAAGTTCAGGGTAGGCGCATGTAAGTTTGCAAGTAAATACATTTTAATTATCCTTTCTTCAACCTTCTAATTATAGAGCTTTTGAATTTTTTAATGATTTAGATTATAAAGGAAGAAGAAGAACAAATGATTATTTATATAGCGCCTCTTAACATAAAAATCACAAGGCGCTTCACAAGGACAAAAACTTTAAACATAAAAATGATTTTTAAAATATCATAAAAAGGGTGTCAGATTTAATGTGGTCCTGCATTGCATTGTTTTTTTATTGTGTCTACATAATATCTGATTGCTGTAGAATACAAAAGGGATGCATAATAAAGAAGATGATGGGGAAATGACTTTATGTATGGTGTTGGAAAACAGACACTGCAGTGAAACATCAGATAGTTCTGCTTTTTGAGTCTGACTGTATGTGGTGGCAAGTCTGTTCATAAATAATACAAACCAGAGAGAGAGAGAGAGAGAGAGAGAGAGAGAGAGAGAGAGAGAGAGAGAGAGAGAGAGAGAGAGAGAGAGAGAGAGAGAGAGAGAGAGAGAGAGAGAGAGAGAGAGAGAGAGAGAGAGAGAGAAACTTTTAGAATGAAAAATATTTTTAAATTGTTAAATACTATACAACAGAAGCACTAACATATGGTGGTTTTGTATTTGATATATATGTGAATAAAGTTTAGTGAATCAATTATTTGTAATTATTTCAATAAAAAAATTTACTTAAAATATTTTATAGTAAAAAGGTCAACGTTTTTAGTTCCTAATGCTCATTTGTCTGCCGATGTCATCTCCAGGGAAACATGTGGGGCATTCACGCTCTGATTGGTTGCCTCGCTGACATGCCCTGACGTTATTTACCACACCTGGCTGGAGGTAGATTCCTACCTGTTTGGTTGGTTGTTGCTCTTAGCGCAGTCGGGTTTCGGGAAGAGAGTGGAGCGACTTGGTGTCTGACATCAGAGAACTTCTGCGGGTGTGAGTCTACAAACGACTCCCTCTCTCCTCTGTGATCCCAGGTAACTTTATTCTAGTAAAGTCTGCAGTGCTTGTTTCATTTTTGCTGCTGGATGGGTGAATCTATCAGCTTAAAATCTTAAAAAAGAAATTGTTCTTCAACAGTAAAAACAAATCTTGTGGAAGCTTTTTGTAGAACCTTTTGATTTAAAAAAATGTTAAGCAGAAGTTTCTTGATTACTTTATGTTTCGTTGCCTATTTTGTATTTTAGTTTGCACCAACTCAATAAATGTGCAAATATCAACACAATCAGTTCCAAAAAAATCAGGAAGAACAAGCTGTTGATTAATGAAACTTTTTTCACTTTTTGAATATAGTTAACCAGTAATCCACTGCATGGATTTTTCTGCCGTAGAACACATTCCTGGCATGCTTTTGACTCTTTAACCTACTGATCTCGTATCTCACCTGGATCTAATCTCGGCCCTGGTTGGGAAACTGCTGCCGTGCGGTTCAGACCCATCCAGGCTGAACCTAAAGAGTTGTCTCACAGCCAGCAGAAGCAAGTAAAGTGACATTCCTGTTGCCATTTGCCCTGATTCAGCTCTGGGCCCAGTTCATTCTACAACTGCTGCCCTGCAGGTTTCTTGTCTTGTTCAAGTTTGAGAGTTGTTGGCTTGGATGTTCTTCACTGCTCTGATTGTCCTGATGGGAGGAACAGTAATTAGAGGCTATAACAGCTCTCACGAGGGAGGCCACTGCGTATTTTGACAACCAGCTTTTTGTTTACAGGAAACGTGTGTGAATGTGGGTGTTGATGATCAGGTTTGTCACCATCCACCTCTGCTGAATCTTACAAGCTCTGATTGTCATTGTTCTTGTCCAGTGTCCTTGATATATATGAACGTGTGAACCACGCTGTTAATTTGACATTCATGTTTTCCTTTCTGATGAGACAAGCTGCCAGCATTCAGGATCTCAGAGCTACATTCATCTCCACTTGTTTAAAAAAAAAAACGTTCAGCGACTCTAAACAATAATGATGAAATGATTCTGTTCAAGATGGCGTGAGAAACCGTAACCCTACTCTGGAATGCATCCTGATCTAAGCCCAGAAACAGAAACCAGCCTTTATTTTCCTCAGAAAGCTAAGCTCAGCTCAAGAGCCTGTCACTCTTTTTCATAATGAGACAAAAACACCTAAAGTACAGCTGGACTTCTTCTAATTACATGGACGTAACAATATAACCACCTGCAGTAGGATTTATCTGGAATCCTTGTGAAACTGTACAGTGTGGTCAAACATCCTGAGTTCAAAGTTTATCTGGAACATCTTGAGATTCAAACCACAGCTTAATCTCCCCTGTAGCCCAGAGCTTTAGGAATTAGTTGGAACTCTTAAACAATCAAGTATTGCTTTTGAACAATTATTACTCCAAAACGTATATTACAAATTCATCTCAAATAATATATTAAAAAAATATTTTATAATACAAAAGGTCAATTTTCCTTTTCATGTAGAGAAAATCGATTTATCTGCTGGACTAAAGTGTGTCTCTATAGTTTCCTGAACAGCCTCTGTTGAGAGAAATACAGTTTAATGTCCTACAGGATTGATAAGCTAACCACTAGTCTCAGTGCAGCCATGAGCAAAGTTTGTCTCTTAAAGTCAGATTCACCTGATGCTGTTGTTTAAATGGAATTTCATCATTATTTAAAGGGACTTTATGGAGTTTTGAATTTTTATGCTCGCGATTGCCCCCTCAGGCCAAAAGCGTAACGGCAGCTTCAATAGTAGGCTCGTGCACGAGGCGCGCATGCTGTATGTGCACACTCCTTAACGAAAATAACAGCTGAGACAGTCCCTTGTGTGTGTGTGTGTGTGTGTGTGTGTGTGTGTGTGTGTGTGTGTGTGCGTGCGTGTGTGCGTGTGTGTGTGGCCCAGAGGACAGAGGACAGGAGAACGTGCAGCTAATTAATTGAATAATTTGGTTCTGTACCTTTCTCTTCAGCACAGCTGACAAAGGTTTAAGATGGGTCAGTCCTCCTGTATGCTCAGATCATTCCCTTCTCTTGCTTGAAAAATTGTTCCAAAATGAAAGTTGAACCCACATCTTTTTTTATCTGTGAATTCAATGCCGTTCGGCGAGTCTCCAATAAAAATTTGGGCATCTTACTGTAAAAAATATACCATTAATGTAAAAAGACACTCTAAATAGACTATGTTCACATCCAGAATCAAACCCGGATCTTCTGCATGAAAGTCCAACATCTTACTAGGTGAGCTAAAGCACCAACAATGTCCTTTGTATCAGTAACATTTACAGTATATCCTTGATGACAGCTGAAACAACGTTCAAAGAATGGTTCGGAGGGCTATGCCTGAGCGTGAACGCGCATGAAGCAGCCTGCTCCACCCAAGCAGCTCTCTTTTTCTGTGATTTCACAGAAAAACAGGCAATCACAGTAAAAATGCCAGGGCTCATTCTACAGGACCAGGGCATTGCAGGAGAATGTATGAAGAAGAAATGTATTATTTCTATACATGTTTTGGCTGTTAAACTTCCATAATGCCCCTTTAATCAGCAGCTACTTGATGCAGTTCGAGCGCCTCCAAGGGCCACCTCTGTTAGAATGTGATGCAACATTGATGGCAGTGTAGAGATTAAGGTAATGCAAAAAGAAAAAGGCACAGCTGCACACGATCTTTTTTGTTGTTCCTAGAGTTGAAAGAGAGATAGAGAAATATGCTTTTTGTTTGAAGGCCCCGTATGATTGGAATAGCCTTCCCTTATCTCTCCGGTCGATATCTTCATTTAGAATTTTTCACAGAGGCCTAAATGATCATTTTCAGAACATTTGTCTATGTTACTACAGTTTTTTTCAGTTGCTTTGGTGCATTTCTCACAACAGAATGATCTCTGCACCACTACTAAGGCTCCTCTCAAAACAATTAGTGCAAACTGCAAAACACGGTGGATAACTTGCAAAAGTGAGTCACCTCATCAAAAAGAAAAGTCAGTTGTTCAAAAGCAAGTCAGTTGCTCAAAACAAGTAGTCAATGCTTCAAAAGCAAGTCGCAGATAATATATTCATCAAAAGCAAGTACTTATATCTATCAAAGTGTCAGGGCTGTCACAATTACAAGTCATTCCACCAGCACCTTTGGTCACAAAATCAAATGGCTTGAACAAGTTCTCATTGTGACGGATTTCTTTGTAGGTGCTTCCCAATGACATGTCAAGTGTGGACAGCATGCATGGCATGTTGAAAAACATAAATTGTAAAGGAAAATCAAGACACTTCATGTGCACTCTTGATAATTTTTAATTGAAACTGTTCACAGCATTGTGCAACTGGGGAAATACAGTAAAACAAACATTTTACAGCAAACATAAACATAAACATAAACCTTACTGCAGTAGTGATGAAACAAAAAAACAACTGAACAGACACTGCTGCATATCAGACATTGATATCTAGACGCTCCCGTCTGTCTGCCCACATATTTTCATCAGCATCACAGCGAATGTCAGCTCTATCGATGCATCGGGGAAAGTATCTTCTGGAGTGTCGAATCCACCCTCTGCTGGACTCTGCAGTGATGTCATCACAAGCTGCATCCATAGCTGCTAGCAGGGTCATTTGGGTATGTGGATGCCTGTCATATACCTTCCACCTCCAGGAAGAGAAAAACTCCTCAATTGGATTTAGGAGTGGAGTGTAAAGGAGGAAGAAACTCCATAAGCATCCTGTCGTGTGCTGCAAACCGCTACCTGACTACAGCAGAGGGATGGAAGCTAACATTATCCCAAACCACTACATACATTGTCCGATTGTCACCAGGACACACACCAATTTTCATTAGTGTGAGATAAGGTTCACCTGAGAAAAGTCATTTATGGAGATTTCCATGGAAACTCCTTAAAAATAGGGTTTTCAAAATGGGTGTACAAGTTGTTTAACAAGATGTTCAACAGTTTTGAGTGCAATGGCACAAGCAATGAAATGAAGACTATTAGTTGTAAGGACAATGACTATTCAGCCGGTACAAGTATAAATAATTGTGACATTCATGATAAAAGCAAGGAGATAGTGATGAATAGCAAGTCAAAAGTGACCATTCTTTAGACATTTGTACTTACTCAACTGCTTCATGTCCAAAGGCATTTGCCTTGGACGAAACGAACATGAAACCGCCACTAGGTTGTGCCAAAACGACTACATGTTGTGGAGGTTGAACTAACTGTTGTGCAAAGTTTAATTCTGTTGTGAGAAATGCACCAAAGCAACTGAGAAAAACCGTAGTTATGTTTCCCTGACTTCTGCTCTCACTGGTCATGTATGTATTCATTATATGAATATGTATGTGTTCTTTAGTTCAGACCTGTGGTTGTCTTGACTTCATGTCTGCAGTGGGGTTTGTGCTTGGGGGGTGAGTTTGTGCATTGTGAGCCATTGTGTGTGCGTGTGTGTGTGGGTGTGTGTGTGTTGTAACCATTGACTATTTATACCGAGGTTGTCTGTGTCTGTGATCTCCGATCTGCTGTTTTGTACATTCTTGATTTGAAATAGTGGATGACCCCCTTGAAAACGAGATGTTTCATGTCAAGGGGTTAATCCTCCTTATGAAGATCTGTTAATAAAATAAATACATCTGGGAGTATCCTCAAACCAATTCTGAAACAATAACTGAGTGTGATCAGATCCAGATGTTTGTTTTTGTTTCTGACATGGTGTAGAACATGTAGGGCAAACGTTAGCTTTTTACCATATTTCCTTTTAGACAGGAAGACTTCTGAATGACTTTGGACAAGATTTACCTTGGATTATGTTTAAAAATGTAACTTTGTTTTGTTCAGAAATTGTTTAAACATTTTTAAGGAAGTGTAAAATGATGAAATGTGCTTAAATCAAAGCTGTGCTACATTTATTCCAACTATTTAAATCCGATCCATCATAACCTGTATGGTCTCAGTAACAAATTCATACAGGTGGTCATTATGAACTGTTTTGTTTTTCTTTTTTATCCCAAACATTCGCTGGAGAACATCGATGTGTAATTATTACTGTCTGACACAAATGTAAACTAATACAGCTGTAATATCACTTTGAGGACTCTGTTAGCTCACGTTGATGCATTTGATGACATCACAGCGACTGTGTTCAGAGACAGGTCATGTCATTTGTCACTTTAATGATATGAAGCTCTTTGTTTTCTCATTTTAACCTCAGACTCAGGCTTAAACTCGCATTAGGTCTCATCAACATCTCAGATGTCATCTTCCTGTCACGTTTCGAGGATGTTTAGGACCCAAATATGCAGATACCCAGGAGGACACGAGGCAGGAGTAGATATAAAGAAAAAATCCTTTTATTTTAGGATGAACAAAAATAAATCCAAAGGCAGCAAGCCTAAAGTCCAAAACTCCAAAGCAGGAGAAACAAAGCTCACCAAGAGCACGAACAAACGCTGACAGAACATACAAACAATGGACCAACAGGACACTGAGACAAGACAGGGCTTAAATACACAGGGAGGATGAGAGGGAGATGAGCTGCAGGTGTGTGGGGTGTGGGAGGAGGACCAGGTGAAGGCAGTGACTAATCAGGGAGGAGGAAGAAAACACTGGTGGGAAAAACACACTAAATACTGAAAGGCTGTAACAAAGGAAAATGACCTAAGAGAAAAACAAAAGACCAGAAAGCATGAACCATGACTAATATACTAAGGGGAAGCTGACACTAAAGGAAAACACTGTAGAAAGAAACAACAGGGGCGTGGCTAAGAGGGGGCCAAGAGAGCACAGGACCTGGGAAAGGGATGTCTGAGGGGGGAAACCTAAAGGGCAAATGGGGAACACCAGGAGACACATGAGGAAGATGCAGACATGACACATGAGGGTGCTAGAAGACACAAAAGGAGCACCTAGAGAAGATGGAGAAACACCAGGAGGCACATGTAGGAAAGGGCAGACGCAGACCATGACACTTCCTCTAATATGATGATGTGTACAACATCTTAGTACATCAACTGGTTCAAAACCCTTTCATACAATGTCATGAAATATTTCTTGTGTCTGTTTCCAGATGTTATAAATACATTTAAGGCCTTTGTTCCTTTCTCTACCTGATGCATGTGTTTGACCATCTTCTTGACCTTTCAGACTCCCACCAGACTGGGTGCAGGTGACGTTTGAACAAACAGAGTAGGACAGGGACGCGCGTGTCCTCCTCACACCCTCTTCCTTGTGCCATGTCAAGGGGTGGCACCTGGCCAGGCATTGTTGCCGTGGAACCCTTGAGCAAGATGGACAGCGCGGGGAGCTGCGACAGCGCGATCAGCATAAACTCTGGCTTTGTGAGTTGTGCAGGAGACGTCCTTGTGTCAGTCACCTGTTTGCTTTGTAACTTTGGCCTTTCTGACTGAACGGAGCTGTAAGGACTGTGGCTGTAAGATATAAGAAAAGGCTGATAATGAGGAAGTGAAATTATGTGAAATACTCTTAACCCTCTGGAGGCAGGCATTGCATATTTGCATCAGTTAAAACCTACCTGGTTGCTCCACATATGTGTTTCATGAGCATTTTTAACTCAGAAGTACCCCTGAAGGACTTGATTGTTTGTCCTTTTATCAAAACTTATTTTGAGCCAGAGAGGGTTAAACAAACAGAGAAGGAACCTTTCAAGCTTTTGAGCAGCAGTTTGAGAGAAATCCCAGATCTAAAATAAATACATGTTTTCGTGTATTTGTGTGAATTCAACATTGTGTCCTATTGTCTGCAGAGTGACGACAGCATGGAGTACCTTTCTCCGGAGGAACGAGCGTGTCTGATGTTTCTAGAGGAAACTATTGAAGCCCTGGAGGTGCAGGTCAGCGGCTTGTCCAACGACCAGCTAGATTCTGCACCAAAGGAGGAGCAGATGACAGTAAATGGTATGCTTTCATAAATATTCAGCTTGACTGATTATTTTTTCCACCTATGCATTGTTTCAAATGTCATTAATGGTGTTTTATTGTTTTGTATTTAGACGTTTCCAGTTTGGTGCCAGCATCCAGAAATCGTGGAAAGTCCCCACCTCTCACCCACATATCTGCAGATCCTGCTCCTACATTAACAGCTCAGAGTAAAACTGATCTTCATGCTCTGAATCAAAACTCTGAACCAAAATCCACTCCAGCTTCAGCAGCCAACATGACAGACACTGAAACGGGGGAGGCTCAAACTAGCCCTCCTTTTCCTGATTCAGCTGCTGGTGCAGCTGCTGTCATAAACCCCACTGATGTGGCGAGTTTAACCCTGAATGGAGATCATGATCCCAAGATGGTCACAAGCCCAGGAGGGTCCTCGGAGATGGATCTGAGCATTATCCCTCCCCCCTCGGATTTTATGGATGAAATGGACTCGACTTTACAGCCTGAGCAGACACATTCCATCCCCCCACCTGTAGATGTCTTAACAAAACCAGAAGTGGATGTTGAAAATGAACTGTTACAATGGACAGACTCTATAAAGATAACCTCACTGAGCTCGTCTGTGACCGAGGATCCTCCGAGCAGTCCTCCACCAGATCCTTTTTCTTCTGAGCTGTCTGAGCCCAAAAGTCCACCCATTGTGGCCCCAAAGCCAAAAAGACTTCCTGCTAACATTTTTGTGAAGTCACAGAAGACAGCAGCAGTTGGCTCTGGTGGGAGCTCACGGCATGCCGTGTCCACCAGCAGCGACCGGATCTTGATGGACCATCAGAAGATCCGAATGGAGGCACTCCAAAAGCTTGGACTGCTTGGAAGCCAGGAGGAACCAATGGGCCTTGCAAAAAGTTCTAAACTACAATCTAAAACCAGACAGTCGTGGGCAGGACCCTCTCCTCTAATCAGCACACCAACTCCTCTTTCACCACCCATGACTCCATCATACAGCCATGTTAGCATCCCTCCTCCTGCCTCTAACCCCCTCCAGTCTCCTCCTACTGTCCTAACACCAGGTCCTTCCACCCTGGACCCTGACATCCTCCCTGCACCTGCAGCTTTCAGTGATGACATCAATCCCCTGACTTCAAGTCACCATCTACCTGCTGTTGAAGGTGTTCTAGATGGTGCTGTGGATGCTCCTCCTCTCACATCGCCTCTCACTCCTCCTGAGCTAGTCAAGCAGCTTACCCCACCAAAGGTCATGGACATGACATCAGCTACCTTGGAGTGCTTTGGAGTGGGTCAAAGCAGTTACACCGCCAGCCAAAAGTCCCCTGGGGCTGATCAGAGTGCCAATGAGGAGCAGGACCCCAAGCAGCTGCGCAGCAGTCGACCACGGCTTGCCTCCTTGGAGAGCGGGAAAGAGTTTTCACATGCTAAAGGAGAGGATACCAGTGGCAAACAGCCAGACTCTCACAGGCCTTCAGATGCCCACAGTGCTTCTCAGCACTCCAGGGAGCCTGCCAAGCTGCCTCGATCACAAGGGATTAGTGTACTGATCTGTCCTCAAGCAGAAAACGAGGAGGACCGACGCGTGGCCTTAAAGAAGCTGGGACTGCTCAGGAACTGAGACGTTCATGTGACCTCTATGCACTAGAAAGGGACACAACAGAGATTTCTACAGGTTGCTGAAGACTTAAAGCATCACATGGCAGGAACTGTCATGGACACACATCCGTATTTGTGTTTTATTATGTCTAAAACTGGAAGTGAATGCCTTATTTAAACTTCAAACACTCACTTCATCTGTGATAAATTAAATCCACTTACTTTAAGTCACAGATGACTCATGTTGTCATTTCAGCTATGACACTTTTCCATTTGACCAGCTTTTATTCTGTTTCAAGGACTTGATAACTTCTCTCCCTTCTGGTGCTGTTAGGTCTCGCCACACATGCTGAAGGAACGGTTTTCTGTATTTATTATAAACTTCTCAGCTTAAATGTACAAATGTATATGTTTCTTTGATGACACAGCTTTCTGTAAGTTGAAAAAAGTCACAAGCTGATTAAAATCTGAAACACTGCATGACTGTGTGTTGACACCCGCAGACTGAACAACAGATTTTTAGCTACGATAACAACCTCGCTGTCAGCAAGCGTCTGAGCGTCACAATGCTACATTCGTTGGAGGTTTCTTTACCTGCATTAAATTTTTTTTATGCCACTGTGAGGGAACTGGTGCTACCTGTTTTCTCAGTCGTCTTCTGCTCAGGAGGTCTGAGGAACTTATTTTTATCTCGGGTGCAGACAATTTGTTTTCTTTTTCCTCTAATTTGTTTTTCAGGTCACGTCTTGAGCTCCATTTGACAAACAAATCTCCCTGTATGAGTACAAGTGAAGAGTTAAAGTAGAGCTCCGCAGAAGGATTGGACACACTCCTTTGAGTTTATGCACCTGAGCATCTCTTTCTTAACAAATGTGTGAAAAAGCTTGAAGCCAGCAGCAGTTTGTGACTCATATTTGAAGCTTTGTTTAAATGTTGCCATACGACGTTTGTTTGAACGTGCTGCCTGGTGCCACTCGGCTTTACGGCGTCCACTTTGCATCCTCTGATCAGCGCTACTTTTGTGGCATGAATTTTAATTTAGTCCCTTATTTGCATAATTTTTACACAGAACATTTTCATGTCTTCCTACGTGTCACTTTTTATAGATTTCTTCAATGGAGTTAAACATCTGACTGGTATCTGTGAGGGAGAAATGACTGGTGCCAAGTGAAAATAATAATAATTTGAATAATGTTTTGAATATGTCCCATAAAAGATACGGCATGGGGCAGACCTTGCTGATAAGATGAAATAGACACCACTCTTTTTGTATTCTAGAGACCAAATAGGACGGGTTTTGTTTGTTTTTTAAAAGAAATCCTCTTCATAGCAAAGAGGAAGTGACTGTGTCAGTAAGCTAGAGCTGGTTTTGTGCTGCACTGTGGCATGTTGTTAAGTGAGCTGACAGTGCCAATCACTTTCAGCTAGGAGAGGGAATTTACCGCTTTAATCACGAATAATTAATGAGAAAAAAATAACACATTAAAAATTTACCCCATTGAACAAAAGCATTCCCCAATTGGGGGTCATATATTATTAAATATCATTAAGCTGCATATCTAACAAGACTGCAAAGCCTGGGCTACAAAAGCCTTATTTACGTGCTCCAAAAACAGATAAAACTACAATTAAATTAATCATGACAAGTTTCTTTTCATGATGAAAAGAAAGGAATAACCAAAAAAAAAAAAAACCCCAACTTTTTTACCGTTATGTTTTGTGGTTTGTAGAAAGCAGGCCGGCAGTAACTTTATGAACTTTATTGCAGCAGAAGGAACAAGCATACATGCAACATTAATCATGTAACCCTCAGCAGAAGTTCCCCTGAACTCTACACTACACCTTTTGCAGCAATGCAATTTCAAATCTAAATAGATTACATCAAATGCAAGTGACCCATTGGCTTATTTACTCCCAGCATAGTTCCAGAAGAGCAGCTGTGTGTTTTTTCATGGCTTTAATCCTGGCAGTGGAGGGGAACATCATATGTGACCTCAAACAATCATATGAAATGTGATTTCCTTCTTTTAATGGCGAACAGCATAAATTCACTACAAGTCGATCAAGGAGCACAGCTGAGAAGCTGCTTCGCTGCTGAGACTCTCCAGGTGTGCTCTGGAGTGCTGCAATTGTCGCGAGTACACCGTTCCGCGCTGCTGAAGCTTCCAGTGTGCAGTAGGGGTAAATCATCTGTGCCTCACCAAAATTATTTTTTATTTAAAAAATTGCCTGGGTGCAAATTGTCTTGAACAATTGAATTGTGATTAATCAAGATTAATTCATTACAAAGTCTCTGATTAATTAGATTGTTTTGTTATAGAGTCCCACCCCCGCTTTCAGCATTTCCTTCATGGGCCTCGTAGATCAGGTGTCATGGATAACAATCCGTCCCATTCTGCATAAAGCTGGGCAGGATTAACAAGTCACAATCACATAATCTAACTTCAAAACAAAAATGAAATGGAACATTTCAGCAGATGGCAAGTCTCTGTCATGTTAAAGACACTCATATGTGGTCACGATTTAAGAGTGCAGATGATTACTAGACTAATAAGTCACATTGTCCTATCCTTTATTACATTTTACAATATTCAGGTGAGAGGAAAAATAACCATGACATTTTTTTATTTATGTTGTATAATTACAGTGTAATTACAGTGGTTAAAGCATGCAAACCTGAGCCACTTTGCTAACAAGGCTACCAAGTGACATATTGACGTGTTTTGTATTAAAACGTGTATCCTTTACCATTTAATACAAACAATGTGGTAAACAAGAACAAATCACGTTTTAGACTTAATGCACTTTATGTCCACTAGAGGGCAGCATAGGTTAATCAGGAGTAAATCTATTTTCTGCTAGGAAAGATTATTATTTATATACCAGTTTTAACTTAAGTAATATGCTTGATCTGCTCTTGAGATTTTTCTATTTTAACTTTAGTTTAATTAAAAGGCTAAATTTCATGTGTCCTTTTGTTTATTGTGTCTAATGGGTTAAAATTACACTGAAACCACAGGGGAAACTAATAAATATAACACGTCTGCCTCTGTTAAATGCCACATCTAGTGTGAATGTAAGGATAGAGCTGAGTGGCTGTTACCACTAGTGAATTCATAATAGACCCAACATATGTTATTTTCTTGATCAGCTTGTATAGAGTGCTCTCCTCAAACCTGACTGTGTGTGACGCTAGCTCAGGAGAGCTATCATTAACACCAGTGAGGATCCGACTGCACGGCCTTATTTCATATTCACTAATGCATAAAGAAAAATATTCTTTAAAAAGGCAATTTTTTTTATATATCTTTATTTCATTCAATAAAAAATAACACAACAGATACTAAACAATATTCATGAAAACACAATATATATTTGAATGAAAGGGAGCAGATAGAAGAAAAATCTTATTATTTCTGCCCCCTTTTTAAACTTAAATATCAATTTATATTTGTGCAGTCCCTCCCCAGTTCTTTCAGTCCCGTAACTGTTCACATTTGTTAATTATTATGTCCACATCAATTGTCCGTTGTCATATCCACTCAACACACGTGATTTAATGTGTAGACTGAACACTTTTAGAGTTCTTGACTCTTTCCATTCTCTGTCCAGGCAATTCCACACCTTCACACCACTCACAGATATGCTCATTTCCTTCATTCTTGTTCTAAATCTAGGTTTTTTGAAGATTTCAAATCCCTTCAACGAATAACTGCTATCTCTCTTTTCAAATATATGCTGAATATTCTTTGGCAATGTACCTTTATTTGCTTTATACATTATATGCAATATTCTCCAGTTGACCAAATCATGAAATTTAATTACTTATATTTTATAAATAATGGGTTAGATGGAGCTGTACTATGAGTGTTGTCTATAATTCTCATTGCTCTTTTCTGCAAAACAAACAAATGTTGTGTATACGTTCTATATGCAGTTCCCCAGATTTCTACACAATAATTTAAGTATGGCAGAATCAGTGCATTGTATAGTAATAACAATCCTTCACTATTTAGTAGAAACTTTACGCTATATAATACTGCAATGGCTTTGGCCATTTTACCTTTTATATAGCCTATATGTGATTTCCAGCTTAGAGCTTCATCAATCATTACTCCCAAAAATTTGATTTCTTTTACCCTTTGAATTTCCATGTTATCTATTTTTAATATGACGTCTATATTTTCTTTGTCATTAAATAGAATGAAATTAGTTTTTTTAAGATTAAGTGTTAATTTATTTATATCAAACCAGTTTTTAACTTTTATCAGTTCAGTATTTATCACATTAGTTGTTCATTCAACTGCAGGACAAAGTCTTATAAAGTTTTAAATATTGGAATTTTGTCTTTTGCAATCATAATTGCTTTTATTTAAACAATATTAGTTTTTCACTGCAAACCCATTAAGTGTTTTATTCATTTGTTTTTGGGGGAGAGCGATGCGCTTTTACAGAAAGAGACTGGGAAAGGATTTTTAGGTTATGAGGTCTGCCTCGACACGGGCTGGTATGTCCTGGGCTTCGGTTTTTATCTCTCCAAACAGAATTCTTTGTTCCTTCAAGAGGAAATGATTCAGGTCTGATCATTACCAAAGAATGCAAGAACTGATTGTGGGCAAATAGCTGGAAGATTTTACTCACCTGAGTGTCACAGTGACCTGTGACCTTTACCATCATGTGTGCTGGATATCTTTGGTTTAAAAAAGTTTGGTGGCTTGTTTAAGGCAATAATAGTTATAAATCAGATAATAATTAGTATTTTTTTTTTCAGATGAGCTGCTCCTCAGATATTCTCCCTGTTGTCTGTAGCTGGAGGGAGGTAGGTGCACTAGACGGTGAGCTCATGGGACTTCCCCACCATCCCTTCTTGTTCTGAGCTCACCTAGGCGTCTGTCTGAAGGCAGCTGCCTCGACCCTTCCTCCACATGTGAGCTGATCAGCGAGGATTAGTGGAGACAATGTGAAATGGAGCCACTGTTGAGTTTGCTCGGGTTCAAGCATGCCCAACTCAGTTCTGTGTCATCAAAAACAAAACAAAATAAAAAAAAACAACAGGTAAAATAAAAGCCTCATACCTCTGCTCTGTTTGGGTGTGTGCCTGCGCAGCAAATTCAGGCATACTTCAACTCTTCAGCAGGATGGTGAAACTTTGAATGACAGAGGCTCAGTAAGGACTCCATTTAGGATGGTATCTACTTGATTACAGAGTTTCATACACAGGAGATCAAGCTCAAGCAAACATCTATCTCTCTACCAGTGTGTGCTTGCACGCTTGTCTGGTCAGCGAACACACCCGTCTGGATTTCCTGCTCCTGCAGCATTAAGACTCATTTAACAGGTGAAACTTTCAAATGAGCAGGAAACAAGTCTGTGAAAGCCAGAACACCACAGCACCGTGGTGATAACGTGTGTTTCAAAACTCCTCAAAAAGCCTCAGCTGCTGAAGTTGGTTTTCATCTAAGATCTCAGACAAGTCAGGTTTTTGTTAGCATGCATCTGTGAGATTCCTCTGCTCCTGCTGACTTGATAACTGTGTGCACCCCCTTGCTCCCTCTTAGTGCCAGCCTGTGAGGCTGTGGTCAGGAGGCATTCCAGGGGCAAACCCACAGCACCCGTGTGATGACTGCACTAAAGTGTGAAACTCAGCAAGCCACTCTGTTCCCCTGTGGTGCTGGCATGGTGTCCTGCTGGGCCTGCGGTGGTTTTGGTAGCCTTGCATATAAGAGTGGAGGAAAAAAAGGTGAGGGAGAGAAAGGGAAAAGCTCCTTTGAAACTCTACACAAATATTTTAGAAAGGTGGTGAGAAATGTAGAAAATGATGAGGAAAATGAGTGGAGGTGATGTGTCCTTGTGGCGGACAAAAGAATATTATATTCTCTACTTCTTGCATTGATCTTATGGTTATAAGTGTTCTTGGACTTAGTATTTTAGAGTCAAAACAAAATAAAGTCATCTAACATGGATCACTTAAACTCACAGCAAATCTCAACAACATGAAAAACTTGCCTTTGACTCTGAAACTAGTCTAATCTATGCTGCCCTCTCACTGCCACCAGCTCTGCTCTCCCTCTGTTATTTACCAAATGTGCACCCAAATCCCCCTTCATGACAAGAATCATAAATTAAACATTACCTGGGCTTCCCTTGTGTGTCTGTCGTTGTAAAAATAGCTCAGCCAGGTGCACAGTGGGATGCCTGTGCACAGCCCTTTGTCTTTAATGAAGTGTTGTGTGTGAGGAGTGTGCTGATCCTCCATCCAGACTTTTGCAGACTGCAGCAGTGTGCTGACTTTCTCAACTCCCAGAGTGACTGTGAGCTCATTTGGTTATACAAGTGCTCGCAATTACCCAGAGACTCGCACATGGAGACATGGGATATTTCCATATCCTACATGGATGTTATTTTAATTACACCAAACCGCTTGACTTTGTGCTGCAGATTTGCATGTTTTCCTCTTCTTTTGGATGCATTATGGGTTATCTCCAAGTCTCCTAACTGTTAAGACCCCCCAGTCCGACGTGGGACCCTATAAAAACACATCAACTCTGATGTAATTTAATCTGAGTTAATTAAATGATCACAAAGCGTTGCTAAAGCACAGGTAAGGACAACATCCTGATTAGATGAAAGATGAAGACAAATAATTGTCCCTTCTATCTTTTTCTGCCTTGAGCCATTTCAGATGATGCCTCTGCTTCCCTGCATCATCAGAAGAAGGCAGGGTTGTTATCTCCAATCAGCATCATTGTGAGGCTCTAATTATACTTGATTGAGTGAAGAAGAAAATACACACAGGAGCTGGCACGTTAATCATAGAGCAATGTCTGCCCGTATGGTGAAAAGCAAACATGAATGTATTAACACAGCTGATTAATTTAGGTGATAACGCTGAAAGAGGCAGCAGGTGTGGGAAGCAGATGTAGATTCCTGAATGTTTCATGTTTTGTTGCTGCTGAAATGCAGAGCAGGTGTCAGCAAGTTTTGTTCTGTCAGAATCAGATGGATCTGCTTATCCGGGTTTGATGGTGGTTCACACAGAGGTTTTCAGGACTGGTATAGGTATGTGACTACAGAGTTCTTAATGGGCATTGATGCTGGCTCACACTGTGTCTCACAAACACATGGCTGAAGTTGAATTGAGCTGATTTCTGTCTCCAAACTGAGCTCAACAATAAAAAAAAATCGATGTAGCAGCTGGACAGAATGTCTTGCGGGGAAGGGACAAGCACATAATATGGGCCTGCTTATGATTTTGGAACCAGATGACAGAAAATGTCTGGAACTAGGATTTTGTTTTCAACTAGCAGATGACTCTCATAAAGCTTTCACCAGTGCTTCTGCAAACAATGGCTGGTTAATAGTTATTACCGGACGAAGCGATCCATCGTGCATTGAATTTTAAACTGTTTATTTGACACAGTAACTTCAAATAAACAGGAAAAACATCAGTTTTACACAAGTTGCAGCAGTCCTGCAGCTCTAAATGAAACTTGGATAGAAAATTGCCTACTGACCACAACTGACCTTTAAATACGATGATGTGCTAGAAAATCACTTCAGGTAATGAAATGGTGCGCGCGCGCGCGTGTGTGAGAAAGAGACAGTCTCCTCAGAATTTGATGAGTTACAAGTTCTACCGATGAACTTTGACCTCTCCTTGCGCGCATGTATTGGCCCATCAGAATCTACATTTGTCTCCATCCTAGTTGCTTTTGATGTCATTAATCAGCAGAACCACAGCTTCGATTTGATGTTGCAGCTTTTTCTGGTGAATATTGTTCATCGTAATGTGATCCAATAAAACCCGAGCACCTTTAGGCTTGGTGAGTGAGCTCGGGTCATTTGTACTGGCTCGTTTAACCATTTTTCTACGTGCGGATGCTTCCTTTTACGCAGGTGCACGAGCCCGTCCTGCAACCAACGTGCACGTGGTTATCCAAACGCACCTTGAGCCAACCAGAACCTGTGTGTAAGAAAATAAAAAAGAGACGGGGAATGGTCCAATCCGGTGCCAGGGAGAGGAGAGCAAGAGCGGCAGAGGAGTCCGGAGCGCGGCGCGGACGCCTCTTCCTCTCTCCTCCCCCCTCAGCACTCAATCTCTCCCTGTTTCCCCCTCTCCCTCCGCGCTCTCGCTCTCCCTTTCTTAAATTGACATCGGATCCGGGCTCGAAACATGATAAGAGAAAAGCTTTTCTGCGCTCCGCGTTGTCGGGCTCTCCTCATCCCCGATCACCTACAACTCAAATAAGCAGCCGTTCAAAGAAAAACAAAACAAACCAGAGAAAAGGATCGCCCAGTATCCTGTCAGCGGGTGTTCAGTCAGAGGGGAGACACCAGGAGACATTTCGACCACTCACACCCTGGCTTTGCGCATAGAAAGTGCTCGTGCCGAACTCCAGTGAAAGTTAACATGTATGTGCACGCTTTGATACGCGCAAGTCTTGGATTTGTAGTTTTCTGCCTGGTCGCCTTTGTCCAGCTGTCTGCTTCAGGAAGTAAAGCCGCTCAAGGTAAATTTTCACCTCAAAATACCTTTTTATGTCTCTAATCAGGGCTGGGATGAATGAGCAGGCTCCAGCACGCTCACTGCATTCGTTCCTCCACAAATTAGACATTTGAAATGAGAAAAGGGTGTGATGTCATGAGTAGATGTGCAGTTTTACTAGAACTAAAAGCCTTCGGGTAAGGGTTTTGTTTTACAATCACTGCATTTCTTTATCGTCAGCGTAGCTTATATCCGTGCAGAAAGAGAGCAAACACAAAATCACGCAGAAGTTAAGCTTTCTTGCTGGAGAGAAGCAGCAGCAGGTCAGCAGACATGCTTCATATTTAATCCTGCAGGTGATTGTAGTGAGTCAGTGTTGTCAGGTTCCTAGGATTATGTTTGTACAAATTACATTTATAAAATATCAGTAACACATCATAATCATAAGTGGGTCTAAGAGTTTTAACTCAGTATGTCTATGAGCATTGTAATTATTCACTTTTAGTGTGTGTATGTGGGTAGGAGGGGGTCCTGGCTTGTCTTGGATGCAAGCAAATGGGTCCTCTTGGAAAAAAAAGGTTGAGAACCACTGGTCTAGACAAGTATTTGACACACACACACACACACACACACACACACACACACACACACACACACACACACACACACACACACACACACACACACACACACACACACACACACAGTCCTGTCCTTCTCTCCCGTCCTTGGAGAATCTGACTAGCCCACACAGACCCAACCACCTTAAAAGAACAAGAAGACAGAAAAATTTTACTCTCTCTCTCTCTCTCTCTCTCTCTCTCTCTCTGTCTCTCTCTCTCTCTCTCTCTCTCTCCTAAAGATTTACATCACTTAAATTTCCCACAATACTAATGCCAAGCAAAGCTGCCAGAAGTATTTGCATGCAAAGACACATCATGGTTTGTGTGTGAGTGCTGCTGCTTGTGTTTGGAGATGTTTTACACTCACATCTCTCAGGCGGCCGACAAAGCAAAAAGACAAAGGGGGTGGGTGACTATTTTGCATCCTGGGTGGTCTGCCCCCACTTGTGGGAAAACTCAATATTTACATTTTGCAATTAGAAGCACTTTTTTCTCACTTTATAATCCACAACATCGACTACACACTTCATTGTGGCGTAGAATGTTGCTGTATGTGAGCTACTATGTTGTGCAGTGCACCTGTTTGTTGATCACCAAGTGAAACACAGCAGACAACCTCTCCACTGTCCTCCCCTCCAGTTCCCGTTTATCACTCCAAAACGAGCTGCCCTGCACTGACATACTACCTGTGTTTGGCTCTGAAGCTATTTGGGAGCATATTTTCTACCTAATGGAAAATTAATATTGTGTTTTGATGTTGACGGTAACTCTGGAGCAAAGACAGCAGGATAGAAATAATAATAAGAAAGAGGGACAAAGTGACTAAAACACAATTCGTCAACTCAATATTTATTCAATGCAGACGCCGTCTTTCATCAGTGTTGGCCTAATCATGGCACGGTTTGTGGAATCAGTCATTACTGAAGGAAGAAAGGGTGAAAGGGAAGTTTTCAGAATGTGGTGACAAAGAAGGGAAGAATTGGAGAAGTGGGTGAATCAGAGAGAGAGAGAGAGAGAGAGAGAGAGAGAGAGAGAGAGAGAGAGAGAGAGAGAGAGAGAGAGAGAGAGAGAGAGAGAGAGAGAGAGAGAGAGAGAGAGAGAGAGAGAGAGAGAGAGAGAGAGAGAGAGAGAGAGAGAGAGAGAGAGAGAGAGAGAGAGAGAGAGAGAGAGAGAGAGAGAGAGAGAGAGAGAGAGAGAGAGAGAGAGAGAGAGAGAGAGAGAGAGAGAGAGAGAGAGAGAGAGAGAGAGAGAGAGCCAGCAGATACAAGTAAGAGAACGAGAAAAAGAGGGGAGTGGGATACGTCATGGCGAATCTCCTTCCCTCAGACAGAGTCAGGGTCTCTTGCAGCAGCACCAAGGCAACGGTTGGTGTGGGGCTGACATGCTGCTGTGGCTGGCTGTGTTGGTGTAACCTCTGCTCCGGGGCCTGGGGGTCTAAAGACGCGGGGCTGTCGGAGCAGAGAGGAAGGCCACATGCAAGCCCTGACACACTGTGGGAACCTAGCAGCCCTAGCAATATGAGGCCCAAGTGATGGGGAGGCTTACCTTCAGATGCTAACTGAGTTTCCACTAAAGGGAGCCTAAGTCACACCCATCTACTTCCGAACCATGGGTCCCCTACTGCCTAAAAAATGAATGGGAGTCTATAGGCAGGTGCAAGTTATTTTCTGTTCCTGCTTGATACGTGCCATGGATTTCAGTCAATCAATCAGTCAATCAGATTTTATTTATAAAGCGCTTTTCAAACAAAGTGCTTTACAAAATGACCCCAAATTCCCATTACAGTTTAAAAACATTAACAGACATATGCAAACACACAGCCCCGGCAGCATCAGGTCTTCCACACTAAAGTCAGGGCGCTCAGAGGAGGGGGAGCATAGACCCCCACCTCCACTTAAACACTACCTATAGAGCGCCCAGGAAGCTAAAGTCGACCACCGCCCCCGGGGCAGAGGGCCCCTACAGAGAAAACACTGGATTAAAATGAGTAAAAAACATGAAAATAAAAGAGCTATTATAAATGACAAATGTAAGAAAATAAGTAATCAATAAAATCATATAGACAGTAAAATAATAATATTAAATAACGAAACAGTGCTAAATGTAATCATATAAAACATGCAAAGCAAGCAACAAAATATAATCATGTAAAACGAGAAATAAAACTATAGTAAATACTTAGATAAAAGCTAACCTAAATAGGTGGGTCTTGAGCCTGGACTTAAAAACATGAACATTCTCTGCGGCCCTGAGGTCCTCTGGCAGCTCGTTCCAGATGCGAGGGCCATAATACTGGAAGGACGCTTCGCTGTGAGTGTGTGTCCTGACTTTAGGGATGACCAGGAGACGCCTGCCAGAGGAGCGCAGAGGCCATGAGGGTTCATATGGTAAAAGCAGTTCTGAGAGATAAGAAGGCCCAAGACCATTAAGACACTTAAAAACCATTAGAAGAACCTCAAAATTGATCCTGAAACATACAGGGAGGCAATGCAATGATTCTAAAACCGGTGTAATCTGCTCCCGCCTCCTGGTCTTCATCAGGACACGTGCTGCCGAATTTTGTAGGGGTTGTAAACCTGAGATGCTCTTTTTGGGAAGACCAGAAAGCAGGGCATTACAGTAGTCTATTCTACTGGTGATAAAAGCATGTGTCAGCAGCATCTTCATATTGGCCCGAGAGAGAATAGGGCAGACTCTGGCGATGTTCTTTAGATGATAAAAACCTATTTTTGTGATATTTTTATGTGTGGGATAAAAGCCAGCTCAGAGTCAAAAATCACACCCAGGTTCTTCACTTGCTCAGAAGGATTAAAAGACCGAGATTGTAATTTCGGTAAAAGTTTCTCTCTCTGGCCCTCAGGACCAACGACTAAAACTTCAGTTTTGTCCTGGTTGAGCTGGAGAAAGTTTTCTGCCATCCAGGATTTGATGTCTAAAATGCAGTTAAAAAGTGCATCCATCGGCCGAGAGTCATCACGAGACACGGAGATGTACAACTGTGTATCATCAGCATAACTGTGAAAGTTGACCCCATGTCTCCTGATGACCCCGCCAAGATGGAGCATATAGAGATAAAAAAGCACTGGGCCTAGAATTGAACCCTGGGGCACACCACATGTAATCCCATGACCCCGCCAAGATGGAGCATATAGAGATAAAAAAGCACTGGGCCTAAAATTGAACCCTGGGGCACACCACATGTAATCCCATGGACCCTCGAGGAACAGGTATTTAAACTCACCTGTGAGGTAGGATGTGAACCATCCATGGATAGCACCAGAGAGGCCGATCTGTTTTAAACGAGTTAAAAGAATACTGTGGTCCACTTTACCGAAGGCAACACTTAGATCCAGTAGAACCAACAAAGTCACCTTCCGTTTATAATAAATCAATCTAAAATCATCTAAATTCTTCAAAAGGGCCGTCTCTGTGCTGTGGTTCACCCTAAAACCAGACTGAAATTTCTCTAGGACATTATGAGTGTTTATAAAATCATTTAGTTGATTTTAAACCAACTTTTCAAAAATTTTACTAAGAAATGGTAAGTTAGATACCGGTCGATAATTGTTTAATTCATTAAAATCTAAATTGCTCTTCTTCAACAGGGGTCTCACCACCGCTCCTTTAAAGGCAGCAAGAAAGACCCCCGTCTGAAGGGAGCAATTCATCAGGGTTAAAATCTCATCACTAAAAGATCCATAAAATTCTTTAAAAAACAAAATTGGAATTGGGTCCAGAACACATGTGGTGGGTCTCGCTGAGGAGAAAACTTTATCAAGAGTCTCATTTTCTACCAGGAGAAAACTGTCCAGTGTTTCCTCTGGTATAGACACACATTCAGATTTATCTAAAACCTTATCACTTAGGGAGGGTAAAATATTCCGTCTGATGGTGTCTACCTTCCCTCTGAAGTGGGCTGCTAACTCCTCACAGAGAGCATTTGAGGGGGTTTTCTGAAGTGAATTGGATCTCCAGTAGCAGCCTGCTTGGGTCATATCAACATGTACAGTTTAAAATGTTGTTTATGGTGGAAAAAAGTATCTGGGATTGTGTTTATTGTCGAGAATGAGTTTGGAAAGGTATGCATTTCTTGAATTTCTCACTGTGTTATTATGTGATTTAAGTAGCTATGTGTATATTTGATGATTTATAGTTATTTTGTTCTTTCTCCATCTCCGCTCTGCAACCCTGCAGTTTCTCTTTAGTTTTGTTAGATTTTCATTCCTCCATGGTGAAGCACGTTTTGAATATAGATTTTTTATTTTAAGTGGAGCGAGCAGATCGAGAGCGGATTTCAGTCTACTGTTAAAATCATTGACAGTAAAATCACAAGAGGCGTGTAGTACATTTCACAAATGTCCGTGAATTTTAAAGACACATAATGATGCCAAGAAAGCACTTATTTTTCAACAGGTGGCAAAAGTTCCATCTTTTGGTTCTTTTTTAAAACACAGAAAGGTTTTTATTTACCTGCAACGTTTCGTTTGCAGCAAACGAAACGTTGCAGGTAAATAAAAACCTTTCTGTGTTTTAAAAAAGAACCAAAAGATGGAATTAGAATTTCAACACAGCAAGAACACACCAAAGGTGACAAAAGTTATTTTAGGTTTTGGGCGAAAAGACGTAGTGAACTACAAATGTTCATCTCACCATATTTACATCATCAAACCAGACAGGGAGAAGAAATTGGTTGTGAGTTTAGCGACAACCAGGACAACAGAAGGAGCATTAAACATGGAGAAAACCACTATAAATCTGGCCATGCGGTATAGCAGCTACCCTGGGGGAGAGGAGGTTGGTTATGTGGCGATGTCATATAATTAAAAAATATACGTATTTTTATTTATGAATTTTTACAGGCAACTAAATCTCAAATTACGTGACAGACTCAGTCGAAACAAGCATAATTATTTATCATTTAGGTTGAAGAATGTGATTCAGGGCTTAAGGTGAATCCGACCAGAAAATAACTTTTATGGATCCGTTCACTTCCTGCTTCCTAGTCTTTTCTCGGTCAGGGTACCCATGAGCCGACTGGAAGGGGAGGAGACTTAGGCTCCCTTTGAGTGCGATGGAAGAAATGTTGGTTATGTACTGTGGCTGAGTGGCAAAAACAAACACAAAATGGCCTGCTATCGATACGCAATGTTAACTTTTAAGAGAGTTAGCGGGCAAAATCCTTGATATATAAACACTTGAACATCTAAAAAAAGGAGGAGGTTTAGAGAGAAACCTAACATTTGTATTGAAGACTAAATGAAATGTATTTAAATCCCGTTTGAGCTCTGGAATGATGGAAAACATCACAAATCTGCTGGGGAGACATTTATTTCTATTCAACAAAAAGCTCTGGAGCCTTCACTCATAAAAAATCTAAGTCTTTCAAACGTCTGCAGGCCTACGATTATTTTGTTTTAAGGAAAGTTGAGCCGATCTCACCTGAAAGCAGAAAGCGGCGGTCGTGCTAATAGCAGTTAGCTTCGACGAGCAGAGCCACAGCGTTGTTTACATCACCTGTGGATGATAAATCCTCACAGCGACTGCAAAGCCGGGTAAGTCTTCATTAATCAGTGTCCTCAGGGTTAGGTCTTTATTATGAGACACCTGAATCAGAATGCAAAACAACATGGATTTAAAAATACACGAAGATACTGTAACTGTTTTTAAAACATCGTCTCTAATTAACAAATACTTGGACAAGAGGACTTACCACGAACTAAATGAGCCTCAAAACTCTCCATTGCTGCAGGAAGGCAGGTTTTCTTCTGAGTCTGGGTCGCTTCCTATCATCTCTTTCAAATTTTGCAGTTGTTTACAGAGGAAGTTTCACTAAAACTTTTTATCAAGCCTTCCACGGACCAAACTATCAACCACACAGCAAGAATGATCCATCTGCTTCGCTGAATCCTCCTCCAAACATGCAAAACATCCGAATTAAAGGCAAAATGCATTGTTTCTTACCACACACTACCATGATGCAATGTGAGAAACAAACATTGACGTCATTAAAGATCCACTTACTGGTTTGGCCCTATCATTGACTCAGGGATAAACCCACTAGCGATAGCTTTAACCTTCTAAGAGCATGTGTCGACATATGTGGACATTTTTTCTCTTTTACCTGATATTAACTTTAAGTTAAAACATTTCCTTTTGGGATGGGGGGGCGGGGGGGGGGTATTTAATTTTTAGTTCATGACTAGTCACATCTGTAATTGTTTTTTCTTTTAAATCACACCAAATGCTAATTCGGGTCTCAGGAGGTTATGAAATAGAAAGTAGTCAACTCCTAATACTCAGTCCCTCGCTCTTCTCTTGCCTTGTCTGCTTTGTATCCGCTTCCTTTCCCTTGCACTTGATGAACTAGTCGTGCTTTTTCTTTGTCAGCCACAAGAAACAACTTCATTTCTATGTCGTCAGCACTAACTGTGTTTCTGCACTACACACACACACACACACACACACACACACACACACACACACACACACACACACACACACACACACACACACACACACACACACACACACACACACACACACACACACACACACACACACACACACACACACACACACTCTCGGGTCATGTCTAGTCTACTTTTGTTACTTGATGATTTGCTAGATGCCCTGTAAGTCTGTGTAAGGCACAAGACAAACTTCTGAGTACAGTAGTGTTTAAAAGATGCCATCCTTCTGTGTAACAGATCTGGCAACTCCTCGCATCTATCTAAGAGGCTTCCAGCTCCTGTTTGAGGGATTTTCACACATTCTTTCTGCAAAAGTCTTGCAGCTCTGTGAGATTCTTGGGCTAGACTGCCCGCTCTGCTCCTCTGAGGTCTGTCCTTAGATGTCTGATTGTGTTTTTCTGAGAGTTGTGGAGGCGTAAATCTCCAGGTTGCTACTCTTGTAGTTGCGCATTGTGGTGAGATGAAGGATAATTATTATGTGAAATTATCCTTTTTTCTAAAAAAATAAATAAATAAAATACACACCTCTAAACATAGTACTCCAAAGCTTCCATTTTGGCAACATCTGTGCACAAAATGTGTTTAGCAAATGCACACTGGGGTCATTTAGGGTTTATTTTTCACACTTGACAGGGGTTCTGATTAGCCTCCTGCACAAGTGCCTACTTGTGAAGTCGTTCAGGCCTTTAACTTGGCCTCTGCTGATTCTCTTAGCTGTCATTTCTACATGAAATTACACGCCACATGGAAGCTGCTACCTGAAAATGCTTTCCTATCTTCTCCTTGTCTTCGGCAGGTTTGTAATTTGCAGGCTGAAAAACAGATGCTTAGAGTGGCTGTTGATTGTTGAGACAAGGGGTGGAGGAATTGGAGTTTATAAGCTTTAAATTTGGCATGGACTGCCACGGAAGAAGATCCTTTGTTAAAATCAGCTTAGACTTTTCTCCCTGTGCTGGGTCATCCCAGCTCACTGTCTATGAATAAGCATTTTTAGGTAATTCTGAGCTGGCCTTATGTGTACACTGAGTCTCATGCATCTTGAAGGACGAGCAGCCAGTGCAGGGTCTGGGTCAAGCTCCAGTCCCTGTGATTCTGGTGGCAGACTGAGACAAAATGGGAAATAAAAATTGCCTTAAACACTGAAAATTGTTCAAAGCAAAGCAAAGCAACTTTGTGTAATATCTTGTGGACTTGCTGGTTAAGTGTAACCACACAAAAAGACATTTGGTTAAAGCTTTTTCTTATGCTTATATATTTGGCCTTGACCTTCTCAGAATGTACGGCTAAACAGAAAGGAAAAGGAGAAAGCAGAAATTCAAAAACCCTCTCCTTTATGAACACATGAGCATAATACTTTGACATTTGGACACCATTTTAAAATGTCTTATATCACTCTTATTTCACACGCTGCATGGCTCCTGTGCTGCTCTCGAGCCCTCACAACCTCCTGCAGTGGTATGTAGCAAGTTGTTACACTTCCCTCAGTGGCTGCTTGTGCCTTTAAAACAAGCAGGCACAAAAATACCGATCTGTTTGCCAAGGCACTGAGCACAGCTGGCAGCTAGAGGATGTGCAGCATTCAGGTCAGCTGGGAAGAAAATCATTTATTTGGTCTGATTTTGGTGATGTGTGACTTGGAGAAAGTAGAGACAATGCCACCTGGGGTTGTCCAAGTTTGAATGACTTGTTCACTCCAAGCCAGAGGCAATTAAATGAATCTGCTTTTAAGCTGTAAATCCTTTTTCTCTCACATAAAACACTCCCTTGTGGTTAGAGCTGAGCGTCTCAGTCTGTTGCTCTCCTCCGCTGAAGGCCTGCTGCATCAGATGGTTGTGCTTTCATTATGATCACAGAGGCAGGTTGAGCCCTGGGGGGCGGCCCCCGGCCACTCGCTGAGTGAGTGGGTGGAGGTGACCAGTCTAGATTTTTTTTCCCCTCTTCAGAAACACACTGAAAGCATCAATCACACAGTACTCTAGGATGTGTGTGTGTGTGTGTGTGTGGTTACAGCCTGAGATATTATTATCTTGGCATTTCTTCTGTGGTGGAAAAAGCCAATTCAGACCATGGGAATAAGTGAATGATTATGACTGTTTTAAGTGATTTTAGACTGGATGCGATGGTTGCACTTAGCAGAAAAAGTTGTATTAACATCCCAAATTCTTTAATAGCCGCAGAATTGTTCCAAAGTCATCTTTGGGGTTACTGTGTCTGTATGACCAAGCTTCAGCTTCGTTATTGAACGAAGCTGAAGCTGTCGTTTTATTTCAGTGCAGACATGCACCACACAGAGGTAGGAGCTTGTTTACAAACACACAATAAGAGAAATGGTTTAATGGAGGTCCGTTCAGAAACATTCATCACTTTCATCCTGGCTGTTGAAATCCAAAAGGGGATTCTCCTCTAAACATGTGCCTTTCCTTTTTAAAATCTTCCACTCAAGAATCTTTGGTGCATTTGGTAAAAATATTGAACTTTTTCAGTTTCAGTAAAGTTTTTTCATATTTATATACACTGCATGGTCAAAAATATGTCAGATCACACCACTATGTTGTTGGACCACCTGAACACATTCACTGTGGCGTTGTTTCGATGAGCTTCTGCAATGGCACCAGATTCGTTTTTATCCAGTGTTGCATTAAGGTTTCACCAATATGTTGCATTGATGATTGTAGAGTCTGACCGCTGCACAAAGCCTTCTCCAGCACATCCCAAAGATTCTCAATGTGGTTAAGGTCTGGACTCTGTGGTGGCCAATCCATGTGTGAAGATGATGTCTCATGCTCCCTGAACCACTCTTTCACTATTTGAGCCTGATGATGAATCCTGGCATTGTCATCTTGGAATATGCCCGTGTCATCAGGGAAGATGGGATACCCTGGTCATTCAGTATATTCATGTAGTCATATGTAATGTGATGTAAGTGGTTACTTTTAATAAATCATCATTAAGATGTAATGTTCCATATAAATATGAATTATCAATATTGTTGATATTTTGCTATTTTATTTAAGATGAAACCAGGTCCTTTTGGTAGTTCATGGAAATCACATCTTCGTAATAATTTGAGACAGAGGCAAAAATATAGTTTATATAATCTATGTAATACTATAATTCTACTACTAATGATGGCACAGAATAAATGATGATGAATGATGTTTGAAACAAGATGAGTGAGACAATGAATGAGATCATGGAATAGAAGCTTATATGTTATGTAGTAAAACCTAATTAGGTGTCTTAGAAAATTGTGATGTCTGGGTTGTATAATCAGTCTGGCTTTATGGTTCAACAAAACATCGATTAGTAAAACCATCTGCCGGAGAAGTCAGTATGGACAGGCTGCCGATGGAGTTGACTTCTGGGGTATTCAGAGCACGTAGTTCCACCCTGAGCCGCTGGTCTGGGAAACCCTCAGGGTGAATGCTGGGGGTCAGATCAAGTTTGCATCTGATGCAGCTTTGCAAGGTCGCAAAGAAGGTTTGAACTTGAGGTCAAAAGGAGGATGGTTCTTTACTCTCTGAGCAGTCTGGCCTTACTGTTCAGCTTGCCAAAACTCAAAGAATTCAGGAAGTGAACTCTTTTTATAAACTATTGTTTATCAATTTGGACAAATCAGCATTTGACAAATGTCTAGTGGGCGTTATCAAAGACCTCAGACACCACTCTTTTCCCAAACACTTAGAGAGGTTATTTCACCTAATGTGGAGTGAATATGTTAAACATTCATAATGATATTCCATTATTAATGTGTGAATAGACTGGTAAATCAATCAATATTAAAATCAACAAATAGACTAGTGTGGTATAAATTATGAATACATAATTACAGGAATGAACATTTGTTAACGCATTATTCATTATTGTAGTGCATTCAACATTATTAAAACACTTTAGATTTAAAAGTATATTGTAGGTACCACAGAATATGATGTAATAACTTGTAAAGTAAGAAAGTCATTTTATGAGCCAGAAAAGATAACTTTATTAAAGGGATAAAGAGTCTAGTGTTTTCACAGGGGTCTTGTGATATGGAGCAGGATAAGTTGCTGGCCAAGTTCATAGATGCTCACATCGACACCTCTGGTGCCAGATTGGCATGACCTGTATGATGAAAGTTAACGTCTGGTCATGTTTATCCACGCTACACAGCTGACCTCATTCTTGGAGCACATCCTGTTGCTGAACCTAGACCTGACCAACTGCAGAAACCCCAGATCATAACACTGCCCCCACAGGCTTGTACAGTTGGCACTAGGCAGGATGTGTGCATCACTTCATCTGCCTCACTTCTTACCCTGATTCACCATCACTCTGGAACATCAGACCCCTCATCTGGACTCATCAGATTAGTTTTTAATAATGCGCTGGACAGTTTTTAACCTAACTTTAGTCGTTTCTACAATCTCCTTAGATGTTTTCTCTGCTTGATGCATGCCAATGATCTGACCCTTCTCACACATCTGTTCCACGACCACCAGATGTGTCTTTCCACATGGTTGTTTAAGAAGTAAGAAGCAGCTCATTGCATCAGTTGGGGTTAAATAACTCGTTACCAGCTGAAAGATAATTGCCCATGCAGTAATTATGCAATAGGAGGATCCTAATTGTTAGCTTAGTTAAATCCAGGTGGAGACTTTTTTTGGACAGTGAATCTGCCTTTTTCTAGAGGGTTATCAGTTATTCAGCACTGAAAAGCTTATTATTGATTTGGGCTTTTTTTTTTACACAATCGGCTGAAAGTGAGCCACCAGGTTAAAATTGGTGTTAAATCTAAAGCTTTTGCCTGAAAATAAATTAAAACAACTTAGCTAAATCAACAAGAATACAAGAAAAGATGTTGCATGTCACATCCAAACAAAACATCTCCAAGACCTCCTAATGTCTCACTTGAGTTGGTAACTTTGTTTAGTCTTTAGTGGCTGCCTAGCAACTGCTGAGAGTTGAGAAAGTTTGACTTGTGACCTCCAGACTCACAAAAATTATTATATTTGGTTCCTTTTGATTCGTCTTAAGCTAAAAATCATATACGTTTCTTTTATTCTCTATGTACTTTACCAGTGTTATATATTTTGTCATTTGAATACGTTTACTGAATTTGAACAGTTTGTTCTTTGTTTATTTTATTCTTTTTCTTCATGACGTTAGCAGAATGGCTGTCAGACCCCAGTCAAACCAAAGCCATTACCTGTGGACACAGCAGATTACCTGCTGCTAACCCAGGGGAACCTATAAGCTATTGAAACCCCTTCTGTCACGCTACCTTTCCTCCCTTCCTTTAGCAGAAAATCTCTTTATCAGCAGCTAGCGAGACCCTTGTGACCGCTATTTGTCACCTCATTTGGGATTGTAGCAGAGCTGTCAAAGCTGCAAGTTTCAGGCTGTGAGGAAGAAGGAGAAATGGAAGTCACAGCACCCAAGCGTTTCTTCTGAGAACAGAAAGCTGCTCTGTAACCGGTCCAGTCTTGTGGTTTCTAGAAATCTTTGAGGTCTTAAACTCAGGACCACAGAAGGCAGAGCTCATTTGAGTTTTGTTTATTTCGAGGCTTTAATCTGAACAATGTGTTCCTAATGAGGCCTGTGATGTCTGTCTCAAATGTGGCATTGTGGTTAAAATGAGAAAACTCTCTCCTCTTTCCGTCGCAGCCTGTCAGTGGCCTTTGTTCAATGTACAGATGTTGTGCGGTGCTGACAACGTCTCTGTTGGTTTTGGGGAGGACGGAGTAAGTGTCGATGGCACTCTGACCCCCTCCGGAGCTCATTTTACATGCTGAAGCCTTGCTGTGAAACCTCTGAGTCCCTCAGACAGCTCTTTGATCATTAATTCTCTTAATTACCTCAACATTTGCTGTTGTGTTCAGTTGCCGACTAATAGTGATTCTGTGATTCAGGAGCAGATATTAGAGAGGCTTTCATCTCAGGATCTCCCTTATCAGGTTGATTCTACACCATCTTTTTTTCTCTTTTTTCCCCCTTTTCCCTGCTCTCTTTTGAGACCTCCGGGCTGAATAATGGGGCTGCGTCTGTCTTTGGGAGTTTGGTGGGGTCAAGGAGGGACGTCATTAGGCTGGTCTGTGTTGGTCAGTGCAGTTGGAAGGGGGTTGGGGGGTCAGAAAGAGCCTTGTTTACAGACTGTGTGTGTTTACATTCCTGATGGTGAGCGCCAGATTTAGAGACTGCTGGAAGTGAAAGGAAATGCTCTTATTCTGCTTAGTAATGGAAAAACCCAGCCATAAAACATCAAGAAATCCAAATGAAAATAAAAAAAGGTTATTTATTTAGCGAGCTTTGGCCTGTGATGTGTGTTTAGAAAGAGCAATGACTTCACGGATAAATCTGATGCTTCCTATATGGACGAGGACATGGGAAAGACTACACACTTACTCTCAGTGATGTAAACGTATATCAGATTGTTATTTGATTTAAAGTGAGTCAACATTTTTCATATTACAGTTTTTTGGATTGCTTACACACTAAAATTAAAAGTAGTACACTATTAGCAAAACCTTACACTCAAGAAGCAAAACATCAGCCCATATTTGCACAACTATAAGCACATTGTCAACCTCACACTTGTTGCAAAACTCTACACACAGTGATTTGCAAAACACCAAACACACTTAACAAACATCACACACAAAAATCTATCATGAAGTCACTTCCTTGTAATACCAAAGCACTGACTGTCAAATTACCGCACCATCCAACCAATTGGCTCAACACAGTCATCAGGTGTGCAAACACTTGTTTGCTTAATTGTAGACACACCAATCAGGTGTGTGAGCACTATAAAAAGCAGCAGGTGAGTTTGTCGGTCTTCAAGCACAATGGAAAGAGTCAGAGAAAGAGTAAAGCCTGATTCATGCTTCTGCGTCTGCGTCAGTGCGGAGACACGCAATGCCATTATCTGTCCTTGCGGGCCTGCTGGAGAGCCTCGCAAGGACGGACGGAGTCGAGCTGTCTTTTCTAAACATCCGTCTGTCGAGACGGAGAATGCAAGCTTGTGATTGGTCAGGGCACCTCTGTCGTCTACACCGCCGCCATTGCGCCCTCAAAAACATAAAGAGAGCCAAGAATAACTAGCGGCAGACACGGAGAAGCTTGAAGAATAACTCACGAAAAACTCTAAAATATGAACGTTTAATTCCCCCGTGACTGGAGGAGTGAAAAGATACACAGCAAGCGTTTTATTTGTGGACAGAAATGACATGAAACGTGGGTTTAGAGGTGGCAAGCCCATGAAGAGGTGGAGGAGAATGAGAGACAAATTTGTCCGTGTAAAAAAGTCTCTTATATACAAAAAAACAATATAAACACACTATCTTGGACCGGATACATAACAGGATGTTACAGAACAGCGCTACACCCACTGTTGTCCTGGCGGGGAATTGCTTTGCAACACTCCCCAGGAGACGGAGAAGTATGAGGGCTATAGTCAATGTCCCAGGGCAACGCGGGGGAAATTTAACACTCTGTGCAGCCATTACACAGAATGGGGTCCTCTACCGCCATGCCCATATGGGCCCTTACAACACATCACTCATACATTCTTGGACCAATTGCACAACGTAACAGCAGGAAATCAAATCGATCATATGCAATGTATTGTTGTCTGGGACAATGTGCCTTTCCACCGCTGTGGAACCCTATAGAAGAGTTTTTTTCGGCATGGCGGTGGTAGGTATATGATCTCCATCTCCAGGCTGAGGTACCCCTTATCCAAGCCATGGAGGAGACCTGTGACCAGATGGAGGTAGAGGCAATACAAGGATGGATTCGTCATTCATGACGTTTCTTTTCAAGGTGTCTTGCTAATGACATTATTGCCTGTGATGTTGATGAAATTCTCTGGCAAGATCCAGCTAGGCTAGTGTTTTTTTTTTGACAATAATGAACTTACAGTACAATACATAAAGTGAAATAGTAAATGGTAAATGGCCTGTATTCGATATAGCACCTTCTAGAGGCCTGGAACCCCCCAAGGCACTTTACAACACAATCAGTCATTCACCCATTCACAACACACATTCACAAACTGGTGGGAATGAGCTACGATGTAGCCACAGCTGCCCTGGAGCGCACTGACAGAGGCGAGGTTGCCGAGCACTGGCGCCACCGGTCTCTCCGACCACCACCAGCAGGCAAGTTAGGTTAAGTGCCTTTCCCAGGGACACAACGACAGCGACAGACTGAGCGGGGCTCAAACCTGCAACCTTTCAATTACGGGGCGAGCACTTACAGTTTTTCTCAATTGCTATAACACTAAAATCCATTGACTGAAGAAAGTTCTCAGTTGCTTGAACTCATTAAGCTAACTGTTGAACCTGTTGTCAAAACCTTAAACCATTTCACACGGTTTCCAAAAACTAAACACATTATCATTCATAAAACACATTCTGCACTCTTAATTGGGTGTGTGGTTATGCTAAATGTGTGTACTGTTTTGAAAACATGGGCCCTGTTTTGAAAATCAAGCTTAAGCAATCCAAAAAAACTGTAAACCTTCATATAGTCATTTAGTTGCCACCTAATTTATTTATTTATTATTATTTTTTTTATTTGCCACCTAATTTTAGTTGCCACCTAATTTTTTTAGGGTAGAATAGTAAGGAACTAGGATTGGGACAATATTACATGTAGCTTGTATCAAGCTTTGTAACCTGTAACATGTTTTGTAACTGTAACTTTAGTTTTGTAGTGTGTAATTTGCATTTTGTAACATGTAATATTTGGTACGTAACATGAAACTTTCATTTTGTAACTTTTAATAAACAATCAATTTGCAAGTTTCAAATCACAACTCTCAAAACACACATCTCAGTCTACAGTTACAAAACTCAAGTCAAGTACAAAACATTTTGTCCAAATTCTAGCTTCCTTCCCAAAGAACCAATGACAGGCTTTGTCTGACCAGCCAATCATGAGTTTTGGATTCCTGTCCAAGACAATTTCTGTTGGAAGCAAGCTAGAATTGGGACAAAATGTTTTGTACTTGTAGACTTGAGTTTTGTAACTGTAGACTGAGATTTGTGCTTTGAAAGTTGTGATTTGAAACTTGTACATTGATTTTTTTCTGCAAGTTACTGTAATGAAGATGTTAATTACATTTAATTAAGGACCATAAGACATCAAAAATTCATATTGAGTATGAATTCCATCTTATGGACACTGGGTTATTTAAATCAGAAGATTGGATCTTTTTATTGCAGGGAATTTAGATAACACTTTGATTAACTGAGAGACAAGAGAAGAGAGAGAGAGACCTTCAAACGTTTAAGGAAATGTATTACTAAATAATTTTAAACAATTTAACAAGACTAACTCTCTAATGATGGATGTTCTGTTTGAATGAGGTGTGAGGTGGGTGGTGTGTGTGAATGAGTGTCAAATTCAGAACCCTCACATCCGGAGAAACAAAGTTTGGGTGGGAGATGATGTTTTGCTCCTAACTGATCAGAGTTTGAGACTTGTAGTCATAAACACATGAGACGCCAATTATATCACATCTACATACCCTCAGTGAGGGCTCCATACAGATCCGGATGCCAGGTCCACAGACCCTCATCTGGTACTGGAGCCGATGAAGCAGCGTCGACAGTACGACAAACCAGTTTTTGGATATTCTCCAGGTAAAAAGCGACAGGTGTTTCACAGCATCAAAAGGGGACCCTCCTTGGGTCAGCGAGTTCAGCTTTTATTCTGAAAGGCACCGTTGCTTGGTTGGTAAACAACAGAATTTTCACAGCTTGAATAGTTCTCAGCTTAAAAAGAGAAGTACAGATGGCCTGTCCATACTTCACTTAACATGAGGAGAACTTCATGGGATCTTGAGAATGAGATCTTGAGAACTGAACTTAAGATGGCGTTGGAACTGTTTTATTAATCTGGATGTTTTTGATTCTGGACGAATCAAAGCTGACAGATTTATAAACACCACAGAGACTCTGCCACGCTTCAGACTAGGAAGGTTGTGATTGGATAAGTACAGCAATGTGTCATGTGATTGTTTTCCTTACGTGTGTCAGTGTGTCTAGTGAACTAGATTAAGTCATATTACTTATTAAAACATATTAATCATAATATTGTGATTTCACAGATCGGTCACATTGTATTATTGACTAACAGTTGTTTTGATTAGCTTTATTGAAAATAGAGTCCTTTGATTTAATAAAAGAAAAGAGTCTCTTCATCTTCTGTCTTCATTGCTGGAAAGTAAACAGTTTAGAAGCGAATGCATGACCTTGAGGCTATTTCATGCACTCTGGCGCTGTGTCAAAGGGAGCTGTGGAAAAGGTTAAATAACCTTGGAGGAATAGCTCCTTCATCACGTTACATTACCAAATAAAAGTTACATATTACAAAATAAGAATGACATGCTACGAAACATATGTACCTGTTACAAAATAAAAGTTACATATTACAAAATAAGAATTACATGCTACGAAACATATGTACCTGTTACAAAATGAAAGTTATGTGTTACAAAATGAAAGTTACGTGTTACAAAACAAAAGTCAGTTACAAAACTTGGTAAAAGTTAAATGTAATATTGTCCCAATCCTAGTTCCATAGTATAGACTTTATCAATGCCACGGTGGGTGAATTCACTCGTTACAGCAGCACACACACAAGATTACAGGTTAACACAAAAAGGGAGTAAGCTACTTTTGTCACCTTTAACCACAAAAAACAATAACAAAAAAGGAAACTTGACTTTCCAGAACTATGCAGCATAAGGGAACACAGACATGTGCGTCTGGAATTGCTCAAGTATTGAACACATACTAACTATTGCATTCATGTTATTGTGTAACAAGATAATGCCAGTACCAGTTAAACGGAGGAGTTAAACACTCTTACTTTTTGCTATATTTTACATTTCTAGTGATTTAACTTAGAGCAGATGTGTCAGACTACTTTTACATTTATGTTTAGCTCCATGAAATGGAAAATGTAAAAATGTAAAATGTCTTGGCTTGTTTATAGCAGCAATAAACCGGATGTAATGCTATTGAATTCTGTTAATGGAACCCAGTGGTGTAACTATAAAGAAAAACAAGATTTATTTTTGTCCTTCAACAGAATAAAGAGTGAAATCTTCTAACATCACTTCTTATCTTTCAAATAATAATTCACAGTAAAACTTTGGTGTCTGGAGTTTGTTGCAGCACATGTTTATTGACTCATGTCCAGGTTTGTTGGTTTTATAGTGCTTTGGATTGTGTGTGTGTGTGTGTGTGTGTGTGTGTGTGTTTGTGTGTGTGTCTTTTAAAGATTTTTGTTCTAGTTTGGAATCTTTCATTTACAACTTTCCATTAGCTTTTTCTAAGTTCTTGTTTTGAGTTCAGTCTTTCCTTTAATCTCGTTTTGAAATGTCTGATTAACTTTAAAATTATGAATCTGAGAGAAAAACTTCAAGAAAAAATATCTGTTGTTGCAGCTGTATTTATATTACACATAAAATATGTGATGAGTTCATGCTTCAAGAGGGAGGGTTCACGGATTAGTGTTGGATTTTCTTGTTGATATTTGGCAACAGCATTTTTAATTGACTAATTATTTGTTCATTTATGTCTTCACGGCATGTTACGTTCAGCACCTTGGGCTCTCGTAAAGGCAGGAAGGCTCTATACAAATTAAATTTGATTGATTTATATATTTTTGAGTTATTAGATCACCAGTTAAACCAGCATGTTGTTTTGTTGCATTCGTTGCCTTTCCCTTTCTTCTTCTCCTGCACACCTGGTACAGGTTTCTGATTGTAACTCCTGCTCCTCATGATTACGTCCTCAATTTTTACAGTTTCTGATTTTTAATCATTTCTTTTTTAGTTTTTTAATAACGATCTGTAATTTCTTTGTGCTCTCCTCATTTCAGCTGAGGCTCTGCCACATATATCTGATTGTGCATTTCACACCTAACTGCACCTCATTGGTTTGTTTTAATATTTAATGAGGTATTTTTAGTTTGCCCCCCCCTCTGTGTCTTTTTCAGCTCTACATTTGGGTCTTCCAACTGCACATCTCATTTGGCACTGATGTCAGACAAACAAGATGAGGTGTGAATCTGTTCAAAAAGACAGCAGGAAATCAGGAAACCTCTGATTGTTTCTGTGTGTGTGTGTGTGTGTGTGTGTGTGTGTGTGTGTGCGTGTGTGTGTCTCAAACTGCTTTTGCTTTGTCTCAGCTTTTGCGTGTGTTTGTCAGAAGGATTTCTATCAAAATAATTACAAGCAGATTGTTGGTCTGGACTAAAATCGACTGTGTCTCAGTCAGACAGTTAGGATGAGCTTCTGACAAATTAAAAAGGTTTGAATATGTAAAACAAGTTTTGTCCATTTATATTCTTGCAAAATCTAAAAGAAGAACCAGATGTAATAAATTACTTCTATCTTGTATTCTAGTATCCTGGCCTGCCAGACTCGCTCTCTGTCTATTCTACACAGAGGATGAGTCTGGATACTCAGAGGCAGAGAGCACCATGAGGGTCGGGACTAGCCAGCTCAAAAAGAACCAGTCAGCAAAAGGTAGAAATGCCGACTGTATCGCGTGGCGCTGTGGTTTTTTAGCTGTAGTCAAAGATGTCTGGCGATGGCACAAACATCTTTCTTTAGAAGAAAGGCTTTTAGCGCATCTTCTTCTTGTGGTTTTAAAAACATGTCCAAGTCATTTAGAACAGAGGAAAGAGCTGCAGCAAACTCCACTTCAGGCACCATCTTTGCTGTTTATGAGAAACTGAGCGTCGCGGTGTGTGACGTACGCTGCTCAGAGCTGATTGGCTCGGTTAGAATCCTCAGGGGGTGGGGTTATTTGAATGGGAGCGTTACCATAAGCAAGCATGGGTATAGCTGGTCAGGCTAATATTCTAGGCTAAATGAATAATGATTTATGTTCACACAGACATGTTGCTGTTACCTGTTAGTCACTTATTTATCAGGTGTTCTATCTTTTCTGGCTTTTTATTTTGTAGGCATTTTATGTGTATTATAAATGCTTTTAATTTCTACAATGCACTTTGATACGGTTGATTTAAAATTGTTAGTTATATTAAAGATCATTAAACGTTCTCTAATAAAACACTTTAGATTGTCTTTAGATGCTTAATTAGTCTTTGTTAGAAGCAACAATGATTTTAAAATAATGCAAATTTAGTTTTTAATCAGTAAAACAAAGGCAGCTTTTTTAACAACAGTCAAAGAGTCTTTGTCTTTCTGTTCTTATCTCATACACGGAGTAGCAAAGTTTCATTTTTTTATTTTTTACTTATTTAATGATGGAAGTGACACCATTAACACTGGTGAAGCTGAAACTGTCAGCAAAAGAAGGTAGGAACAACAAAACTTTGCTACAACTAGAAAATAAACACAGGAAGAACATAACAAGTAATTATAAGAACCTTTTAAAAAGATTGTGTTGCCTGAGTTTCTCCTCTTGCTGCTTATTATTTTTTGAAATCATATTCATGTAAACCATTCAAATCCCATTTAGTTGCACCTTTAATCAAACTTGATTTGCAGAACGTTTCTATACATTTAAACAAAATCTAATTTTCCTTGTTGACATATTTTGAAACAATCTCTTATCATCAAGAAAGGAAAATATATTCTACAACCAATGAAAACGTTTCATTTGAGTGTTTTTAGTTTTAAATCTGGTTCTTTTTACTCCTTGTTGAACAATAAACGGGGATATGACAGTAAATGCACTGGGAGCACCACCTGAGAGCTTAATGTTTGCATTTGGGATACGTGCGGCATTTAAACTGGAGCACATGTCCAGTTCACTGAACGACACACTTCTGAGCTTTAGCAGTTAATAGCTGCTTCACAGCGTACACAGACAGGCATTGACTTTATACTTCAGTTTGACAGGAAACAACTAAAAATATCACACTCGTGCTGTAATTACTAGGCTTTATAGTTGGTACTGTATCTGGCCAAAGCAGCCACAGATGAATGTAATTGCTGTGTGCAGAGCTGAACGTGTCATGTCAGTCAGCTCTGCTTGTAGAAATATCTAATATCCAGCTGGACTAAGTGCCACCCTTCCTGTGTGTAAAATATTCTCAGTGGGGCCAAGAATTCATTAACATTTGAGTGAAAAATCCCTTGGTATAAATTATTACCCCCCCCCCCCCCCCCCTTACTCTTTGGTTGACTTAATTACTATAATAAGTGTTTTCCTACTGGGGGTCTGTGAGTCAGAGTCTATTAAGGCCCCACATGCTGGAGGAGAGGCTCAACACCAGAATCAGAGAACAGCCACCATTCATCCAGAGCCTGAGCTCCAGCTACCTTGAGAAATGTTTTCTAAATGACGCGAGGTGAGTGGACCCGCTCTTTGCTCTGCAGTTTACAGCAAACAGCTGCTGCTCTTTGTTTCATTGGGAGCTGCACAAAATGCTCACTAAGGTGTTGACAGATGGAAGAGGTGGCACAATGATCCTGTTTGTGTTGGTGTGAACTGGTTTACATGCTGTTATAAGGAAACTCGAAAGTCACGTCCAGTACTCAGAGGTGTTTATGTAGAATGTCCAGAGCAAAAACAAGTTGGATCATTTAGACTGAACAAGATGAGGAAGACCATCTCCTGGGTGTTCGACCACCGGCACGCCTCAGTTAGACTTTTGATTTGTCCAAATTCCAATAACAATTAATATTTAACCTTTAGCTTGAGGGTGTGCTTCTTTAATAGTGATATGATGCAAATTAAATTAAATGTATTAAAAAAACAGGACATTTATAAAAATAATTGTGCAGTGGACAAATGTTTAAATGGACATTTTACATCTTGACAAATTTTACACCAAATTTTGAAGTGAGACCATTATTTTCAGATTTGAACATATAGTTGGTCCATAAAATGACACTTTCAGTGTCTTTTATAAGTTTGCACTTAAATACAACTATCCCCTTAGATTTTCTGAGGCTTCATACTGTGAGCAGGAAGGATCTGGAGCTTTGAGTTTGTGAAAGTTAAAGGAGCCATGTCATGCTGTTTTTAATCTTTGAGAGCAAAGGTAGACACAAAATATGATAAAATATTGCCGTTGCCATTGTTGAGACATCATTTATCTCAAAAAACATTTTTTTGTCAAGACTGAATTTATACTCAGAAATGAAATGGTTCAATTCAGTGAAATACTGCCCACTTGGACAAAACACATCTATAACAGCGTCTTAGGCCAGCCTGCTAATGTATTGACCTTTGTAGTCCAGTGGTTACAGTGACTAGTCTGCCAGCAGCAGACTCGTCACTAGTGGCACTCAAACCACTGGACTACCAAGTCTGATACTAAACAATAGTCACCTAACAAACATATCCTGTTCTGGCAATTACGTGCGTCTTTGTAGACAGGATGCATAATTTTTATGGTGGTGTTTTGTTCCTGATGCAGAAGTAATTTGTGAGAATATCCACAAAATATCCAGGTTTCAGAAATTAACCCACCAGCTTCAGGGAGAGGAGAAATGCCTGATGACACAAGCAGTTTTCATTCAGTTTTCTAAATTTTCAAAGTAAAACTAATACAGGAAAATGCATGAATGCAGCCAAACATAGGCCTGGAGGTTGTTTTCATGAAGAAATCATATCACAAGGTAAAAAGCTCAAAAAAGTGGATTTTCCATGATATGGTTCCTTCAAGGATCAGTCAGTGGTCATGATTCCTAAATGTTTTAGAGTGTATGAAGGATGAGTGTAAATATCCCAAATGGAAGCAATGGTTATTTTTATTCCAAAGCTTTTAGAGGTTTGCTGGAAAGTCAACAGTGTGCTCCTTCATTAGCTGGGACGGCAACCTGGGCAGTAGCTCTGGTGAGACTCTAAATCTCATCTTATGTTGACGACGGCATTTGATCAAAGCATTTTTTAATCCTTTTGGTGGGACTGGGAGGCTGTCTCATGTGCAGCCCTGAATAAGCTAAAACTGCCCAGTGTTCCGCAACAAGCTATAAAAAGAGTTGTGTTTCAAATGAAGTGTTTTAAGGATTTTTACATTGCTAGTGATCTAATTGGTAAATGATCAGTATTTATTCAGCAACATTTAGGGTCCAGCCATTTGCAATATAGCAAAGCTGAAGGGAAGAAGTGACTGATATAGGAAAATGCATGCGTGAAGCCAATAACTGCTTTAGTGGGTGTTTTTCATGAGAAAATACCAATTTAACGTGGTCAAAAGCTCCAAAAAGTGAATTTCGCAAGATAAAGGATCTTTAAGTGTCTTGCCCAATGTTACAGCTAACTGAGTGGGGCTCAAACTTGCAACCCTACAGTTATGGTGCGGACACTTAACCCCTCTGTCACTGTTGGGTAACTGGACTTTGAAATAAAAATTTGATGCTAAGGTGTACAAAAAATTTCCCATTTTACCCTCTGCAGGTGGTCATATCTTTCCAAGCTCGGGTCCTTTACCAGGCCTGGGAGCTTGAGGGTTCTGTATTTTAGCTGTTGCTGGTGAAGGTTCTCAGTCATCCAGGTCATGGTAATCCAAAGGGGTTCTAATGAAGGCAACTGGACTTCTTTGGTTTCTTGAAGGCAGTTCGCTTCTCATCCAAGGAGGTTTGTCAAGCTCCTCAGATGAGAAGCCTCACTGGGGTTTCAATTTGCTGCCACCTTATCGTGGTGGAGGGGTTTGAGTGTCCCGATGATCCTAGGAGTTAAGTTGTCTGAGGCTTTATGCCCCTGGTAGGGTCACCCATGGTAAAAAGGTCCTAGGTGGGGGGATCAGAAAAAGTGCAGCCCATAGACCCCTTATGAAGATAAACATAGATGACAACCATGTCCCCTCACCTGGGTGGAATGTCAATGTCTGGTGGGGAAAGAGCCGGATTCAGGTTGAGAGGTTCCAGCTAGATATAGTTGGACTCATCCCAACGTAGGGCTCTGGTTCCGGAACCAGTTTTCTCGAGAGGGGTTGGATTTTCTACCACTCTAGAGTTGATCCCACTGAGAGGCGTCGAGCAGCGGTGGGCATACTTGTTGCCAGCATCTTGGTGCCCGATTGTTGAGGTTTACCCCAGTGAACGAGGGTAGTCTCCCTCCGCCTATGTGTGAGGGGTTAGGTCCCGACTGTGCTTATGCACCAAACTGCAGCTCAGACTATCCATCCTTTTTGGAGTCCTAGGAGGGGGTGCTGGAGAGTGCTCCTTCCGGTGACATCCTCGTTCTGCTGGGGGACTTTAACGCTCATGTGGGCAACGACAGGGAGACCTGGAGAGATGTGGTTGGGAGGAATGCCCCCCCCCCCCCCCCGATCTGAATCTTAGTGGTGTTTTGTTACTGTACTTCTGTGCTAATCATGGATTGTCCATAACTAACACCGGTTTCAAGCATAAAGGTGTCCATATGTGCACTTGACACCAGGATACCTTAGGCTGCAGTTCAGTAATCGACTTTGTTGTCGTTTCATCTGATCTGCGACTGCAAGTCTTGGACACCTGAGTGAAGAGAGGGGCGGAGCTGTCAACTGACCACTACCTGTGAGTAAGTTGGCTTAAATGGTGGGGGAGGAAGATGGTCAGACCTGGCAGGCCTAAATGTATTGGAAGGGTTTGCTGGGAACATTTGGTAGTCTCCTGTCAGAAGGAGTTTCAGTACCCACCTCTGACAGATTTTTGAATCCTGTCCTGAGGGAAGCAGGGGACATTGAGTACCAATGGACCATGTTCTGTGCTTCCATTGTCAAGGTGGCTGACCGGAGCTGTGGCCGCAGGGTTGTTGGTGCCTGTCGTGGTAGCAACCCCCGAACCCGCTGTTGGACACCTGCGATTAGGGATGTTGTCAAGCAGAATAAAGAGTCCTATCAGGTCTTTATGGCCTGTGGGACTCCAGAGGCAGCTGATGTATACCAGAAGTACAAGCGGAATATGGCTCAGGTGGCTGCACCTCAACATCAAGAGGAGCCAGTTGAGGTGGCTCAGGCATCTAGTTAGGATGCCTCCTGGATGCCTCCCTGGTGAGGTTCTCTGGGCACGTCCAACCGGGAGAAGGCCTAATGGGATACCCAGGACACATCGGAGGTCCTATGTCTCTCATCTGGCCAGGAACGCCTTGGGATTCCCCCGGGAGAGCTGACCCAAGTGGCCGGGGAGAGGGAAGGCTGGGCCTCTCGACTTAGGCTGCTTTCCCGAAACCCGACTTCGGATAAGCGAAAGAAAATGGATGGATGGATGGATGGATGGATGGATGTACAACTATAGTCACAGGTGCTTGGAGATGGTCTTATAGCCTTTATCTTCAACTTGCTTGTTCATAGTTTTCCTTCTAATCTTCTGAGACAACTCTCCTTCACTTCCTGTGGTCCATGTTGAGTGTGGTACAAACCATTTCACCAAACAACACAGTGACTACCTAGAGCCCTATATATAGGCCCACTGACAGATTACAAGATAGTAGACACCTGTGGTGCTGATTAGTGGATACATCTTGAATTAACATGTCCCTTTGCTCACATTATCACAGTCTTTTCAAGGGGTACCATAGTTTTTGTCCAGGCCTGTTTCATGAGTTTATATTTTTAAATAATTGCGTTTAGGGCTGCAGCTATCGAATATTTTTGTAATCGAGTACTCTATCGAATCTTTTTTTCGATTAATCGAGTACTCTAAATTACCCTTTTGTGTTTGTAAACATTATATAAAATAGCATGTTGTAAAATATGAAAGACCTCTTAAAATGAGCAAGCAATTGCCAGTTATTCTTCAAGTTTTATTCAAAATTAAGTTTGCAAAACTTCAGCACTTCAACTTTACTTCACAGTAAACAAATGCGTGTGCAAAAAATAAGTAAACAACCTGAGCCGATTTTCCCCTCGTGCGAGAATCTGCTAGCCTGCAAGCCAGACAAAAACTAGGAGGATAACTGTTGAAGTAGCGCTGCGAGCGGCTGCGGCCCAAACAGAACCAGAACCGCTCACGGCGCAAACAGCTTGCCGGCTGTTTCCCTATTAACACACATCCGTTTTAATTTCTACACTTTTTTTTCTCACACAATAACAAGGATTGTCGAGAAAGCATGTTTGCTGTGGTTTTGGCAAATTATACTGATCACAAAACATTTATTTACTTTCTTTCGTTTTCCTCCGCCACTCATAAATACCCGTGTCCTCCTGCAGCAATCCCGAGGGACAACAAATATCAATAACAACACAATAAAAAGTCCGACATATTGTGTAAAAACTGCTATTTTTTAGCACATTTTAAGTCCGACGTGTTGCTACCAGATGTACGGTGTGAGCTAAAACTGAGTGCTACAAACGAAAAAGTCGCACAGTGTCCGCAGAATATATAGAAATACAGGCTAAAAAGCATTATCTTGTAGAGGCTCCGAGTCCGCTTGCAGAAGTGACATTTACAGGTGCTGCAGCATGGAGGATGTGGTGTTGTGGTAGGCTAAATCCATTTTACAGTATTTACACTGGACTACGTTTTCCACCTTACGACGTGAAAAATGGTCCCACACCTTTGACATTTTCTGTCTTTTTCGCACTCCACCGGGGTTCAAGTTGTCCGCCATGGCTTAAGAGAAAGTTAAGTTACATTTGCTACTCGCGTGTGCATTCAGTCCAGTGGGCATGTGCGTCACTTATTTCGGTCCGGGTGAAACATGACCCCGTGCGTTTGCAAAGCCATGAATTAATTAAATATGAATTAAACGAATCCTCGAGGCAGAGAATTTGACTCGAGGATTTTTTGTACTCGAATTATTCGAGGTACTCGAGGAATCGTTTCAGCCCTAATTGCGTTAAAGCATGGTTGAAAAGCAATTTGTGACTTTCATTTGTTACATTTCATATAAGTTTTATTTATTACTACTTTTCTCAGATTCAAGTTATTTCTCTGACCAGTGTGTTTTTTTATTCATTGATTGAAGGGTACCAACAAATTTATCCACGTCGTTATATAAATGTATTCTGTTTATAAATAACAGACTAATTTAGATAGGAGGGTTAGATTTGTGACTGAGTTTAACGTGATCTGCGTCATCTGTTTACTGCTACATTTGCCATGAAGGGTCTCAAACTGTGTTTTGCACAGTTCTGTACCTACAGCCATTTTCTCAACTTTAACTCTATCTTGCTCAACCACAACCTAAAATGTAGTGTAAGTGTGGTTCAAAGATGATAATTACAATATTTTCCTTTGTAATTACACATTCTGACAAACACTATGATCACAAAACACAGTTTTACAACACTGAACCCGGCACCCTTCCTGCTCTGCAGCACAGAGGTCATGAAACTTCAGAATGTAATGAGAGGATGGCTTTGTGAAGACAAAAAGTCTTTATTTCAGTTACACTGTGAAACCATTAGGAAGTTAAACTGTGTTGCTTTAACTAAGTACATCCCTTGGTTTGTGATTTTTGTTATTTTTGAGAATCTACAATATGCACAGGCATCCCATCGATCTATTTCTGCATCCAAAATGTGGTGGCAACAGGTTTGGGGCAAAGCAAACAGTAAGGGTCTCCTGCTAACACCCTCTTCAGCCAGCCCAGTTAAATGCAGCTCTTCTCCCAGGCCCATCTCATAAATCAGGGAGGAAGCACACCTCTGACAGCGTCTCACCTTCACAGCCAGTAACTCCCCCAAGCACCTCTGACTTGCCTCTAGCCTCTGATGATGAAATATCCAACTTTAAAAAGGAGTTTTAACCCTCTGCTGGTGTCTGCTTAGCTTTTGCAGGTCAGGGGATTAGAAGTCCAACACACAACAACTTTGAAAGTTGTATTGAGAATACGGCACAGCATGCAGGGAATCACTCTTACAGAGGAGAAAACATTCGTCATTACTGAATGATTCACCATCTTCCAGTAACATCGATGGATTCAGTATTATGAGAATGTCAGCGGGTTAGTGACTCTAATGCACTCAGGTCCCTGAACTCTGAGGAACTCTCTCTTTCTCTGGGAGAAAATCTTTCAACATCTGAGCATCGCCCAACATTTTTCTCACTTTGAATGTTTTGACTTTGTTTATACGTCCCTGTCTCAAAGCTTCAAATTCATTCTCAGCTGCTTTTACTTGTTTCCTGCAAAACAAAACAATAATAAAAAAAAAAGAAAAACCTCTCGAGGAAACATAATCTTTTCATCTTGATCATGAGTAATTTACCAAACAACATTACACTCAGAGCGTCATCCCCTGGACTTAAACAAGGAACATATTGGTTCTGACATATTTATTTCCATGGCGAAGGCTCTTTGGGTTTTCAAAGATACCAGCACATGGCTTTTGTTGCATGTGTGTCTGCTGGAAAATTCCCAGTTGCTTTTTTATGCCTTGATTTTTAAACACTTCTCTGACAGATGTTGTTTATTGCGGTTTGTTAGCCAGGATTTTTCTGCTTTATTTATTTATTTATTTTATTCTGTGCAGCTCAAGTCTAAAACAATAGAGTGTGAATCATCTTTTACACAGTGTTATTGTCATGAAATGACTCGTTTCTCTGTAGTTTGCTGATTAGCACACTTCATATATTCAGATGTAATTTATTTTAAGTCATCATTGCAAAGATGTTAGCTAACTGTGGTCAAGAGATGCAGCTACTTGAATTTTTTGTGTTTCTTTTGTTTTTAGTTTATGTTGAAATGTCAAATTTTGTACATATGAGTTCATTTTGATGTGCTAGAAAAGCCAGTTAAAACAGTTCCTGTACTACTAATTCAAAAAGTTTCTTTAAAAGACTGTGTTTATCAAATGCAACATAACTGTTGGCTTTTCTTTAGGAGGAAGCAAAGCTGCAATAGTAAATTAGGAAAACAAATGAACTTAGAACATGTTTTCATGCCTCATAACAACGTTCTAACATATTACAGCATACATTTATTGTGGAGATTAAAAAAGAAAAAGAAAAACATTAATAAAGTGGTTCTCTCATAGTTGTCTAAAAACCTCTGCCAATAACACATTTCGGACTGAAACCAACAATTGGACCACTCGGTTGTCGGTCTCACCAAACCGCCACACTTCCCTGTTTCCTTCATCACACACTTGTGTATTTAGCAACAGAACAGCACTGGTGTGAGAGGTTCTCGGTTCAATAATATCAGAGACGGAGAAATAGTCAGCTGCTACCACTTCAACTTTAGGACAAACTACCAGAGTCCCAAAAAGAAAAATACCATTTAAGTCACGGACAACAAAAGATGTTTGAACCTAGAAAACGGTGACGGCGACTCTCTCATTTTCCTCTGGTGATGTGGGTTTCCGGTTCCAGCAGACATGGACAGTGAAAATTTCCAAAATTTCCATTACGTCGTTGTGTTCAAAACCTAGCTTGTTTGCAGATTTGCTATAGCAGCTTTAAATGTTCAATCCTCAAAACAAATCCAGGTTTATAAAACCGATGCTTTAGTCTTTCTCTGGTCATATTTAGAATCATTGACACAAACTCAGTCCCTCATACTTTTTTTTATTTTTCTTTGGTTTACCTTTAACAATAAACAAATTTGTTCAATTGAATGTTCACAGAAGACAAAAAAAATAAAGGATTCAGCAAATTAAGGAACTGACAAGCATGGAATATCTACAGGAAACAAACAAAACAAAAAACATGTAGCAGTAAGTTAAATTGCAGACAAATAAAGTTAGCCATAGTTAGCTTAAATGTTTGCTTCATTTCATATTTGAAAGTGTACTAATCTGGAATGGAAAAAAAACCTCTGGAGTTACTTTTGGAGAATGGAGGATTTCTGCAGCTGCAAAGCCAGCATGATGTAAATGTTGACCATATGAGCATCCAGGGTCCACTGGGTTTCTGTGTTGCATGCTGACCCTGAGGAGATCTCAGACTGTGCATACTGAAAGTACGCACCAGCCTCAGAGAATACTCATTCAATTCTTCATTAAAACATATAACAACTGGTGTCTGTGATGTGTGAAAACCTGTTTGCATAGATCTGCTGAGAAGGATGACTTGTGGGACTCTTTTTGCATAAATGACTAATAATAATAATAATAATAATAATACATTTTATTTCAAGCACCATTCAAAGCTCTCAAGGTCACTGTACAAGACAAAATATAAGGAACAGCAAGCAATACAAACAACAAGAAATAAGTGCTAAGAGTAATTCCCAAGGGTAGAGTAAGAGCAGTACAATGGATAATAGACTAAACAGAGTAGATGGAAGGAGGACAGTTACAATGAGTAAGCCAGGCGGAACATGTGAGTTTTGAGTTGAGACTTGAAGGTTGAGAAAGAGCTTATATTGCGGAGGTCAGGCGGTAGAGTGTTCCAGACCTTTGGAGCTGAGTGGCTGAAAGCTCTGGCTCCCATAGTACAGAGACGAGTGCGAGGAACAGACAGGGAAGGTGAAGATGATGATCGGAGAGAGCGGGTGGGAGTGACAATGTGGAGGAGATTAGAAAGATAAGTGACTAATTATCACTTTAATGCCACTCTTTAGTTTGTTTTACTCCTCTAGTGTTTGTGCTGAGCATAAAACAGGAAACCAAGAAGCACAATAAACACAAAAAGAAACAAATAGTTCAAACAGAGAAGAATAAGAGCTATAAAATTGTAGTGGAGATACCACAGTGAGATTTAATGAGTACAAAGATAATATAAATCTTTGTAACAACTTTCACTAAACATTTATGGGATTGATTTCTGAGCTTTAGTCTGACATAAAACTTCACAAATGCATCTACGTGTTCAGTTTGGAAGCTTTGATTGCATTGTTTTACTGAAATACTTAAAATACCTGCGTAAAACAGAGATGCTGCATACTTGTGTCCATCCATACTTGTCAGTAACAGTGAAGCGGGATCTGCTTTTAGAGCTAGATGCTGCAGTAAATTCAGTCAAAACAGCGTTTTGACACTTATTTGCATGTCACAGAGAAGCAGAGTTGCAGCAACAATCCTGAATGAAAAAAAAATATATATATATATATATATATATATACACACACACACACCCTAAATCCTCTAATACAGGCCCGGGCCTGTATTTGACCCAAGCTCATCAAGCTCCAGGCCTTTATTGGAAGGAGGACCAGAATTAGAGGCAGGCCTCAATTTCTATTTGAGCAAAATGAACTAATGGTTCGCTGGAGTTTTTGACAATTAAAATTGCGCCCACATTTTCAAAGTTAACACATTTCTTTTAACAACGGTAGTTTCTGCTTCAGCCCTCTCCCCCCTCCCCCTGTGCAGCGGCCACAAACTCACTGATGTGCCTAAAGCCTCTTGGAGTTCCTGCTGCTCTAAACATTAAAATAATTATTTCATTTTCTGTTCCTCACTTCTGATTACCTTCAATGGTGTCTGTTTGTTGCAACCACCAGGTACAAAAACTAACTTGTTTTTATTTGACTATTTTTCTGTCCTGCCTGTTTATTATCTTCCTGCATCTCCTCTCAATCCTAAAGAAAAACTGCTACCTGGGTTCTTATATATTCACCTTATGAGTTACCTTTGAACTGCAGTTCTGAAAGATCTACCGACCGCAAAAACAGCGCGCCGGCCACATCAGTTAGGTGCGTCACCGAGGACAAAACAGGTGATGCGCCCTGATCCACAGCAGCGAAAAGCATCAGGAACAAATAAAAGAATAAAAGACAGAAAACAAAAGGAAATGAGCCGACATGAACGATCGCGTGTTAAATTAGTTTTTGAGGTGGCGACACCTGATTTGATAATGTTACTGTGGCCGTGCTCAGGATGCAGATGTCTGGAGCGCATCAATAATCAGAGCTTTGCATGCGCAAGCTGGTTAAGGTTAGGATGGGGTGAGGGGAAGGTTAAATTGCAAGAGGGTAAACGTCACAATTTGGTTAAATGTCCATTTTACGGCGGGTGTCAGTGCCGACGCTCTGGCACAGCGCGTTGCCTCCCGACGTGCAGGAGCTTGTCACCTGCTGACAGCAGGCTGCTGTCTTTTCCGAGGACTGCATCTTGCCGGTCATTATCACGTGACAGCGACTAGTCGATGACAGGCATAAAAAGTCACTATAGAGTGGGGAAGTCGACTAGTGACTAGTTCATACAACCCCTGCTACTGCTCCCCAGAGTGTTCTGCAGCATAATCAGCACGTTCTCTTTGAACTTGATATAAAATTTTCGCCTCCTCTTCGTCTCCGCATGGTTAAAGTTACCCTCGCGGTCTGTCACTGGCAAATCAAAAGTGAGACGGATGACACAACCGCCCCCCGTACTTGCTTGTTACCACATTCCACCCGGCCACAATAAAAAAAACAGCCATTATTCACCTCCGCCGACTCAGACACCGGCCAAAATATGATACCCGGCAGTTAATTAAATACTATTAATAATATTAATAATAATAATAATAATATTAGAGGATTTACGGTATGTGAGTTACTTAATGTTTTATTTTTCATTCAGCAACTGTGAACATCTAGCCTAGCAAGCCATCCTATATATGTGAATATATAGTCTGGTCATGACCCATAGAGAGAGCTCACGCGTTGGGCGGGATCTATGGTTGTTTTTCAAACAGTCTCCGCATGCTATTGGACAATGAACAACATGACATTCACACCGCTACGGATATCAGTCAATGGGACAGTCTGCCATAGGAAGAAGATGCAAATACATCCTTGTTCTACATAAAGGTCTTAAGTACCTCTATCTCCTCTTGACTCCAAGTATAAATAGTCCAAAGTGGATGCTAAAGCTGGTTCAAATAAGCTGTCGCCATCTTTGTCTTTTTGCTCAGTTGCAGTATGATCCCGCCACCAAAACAATAGAGTGCTTTGATTGGACCATCAAACTGATAGAAGACAAGACTGGCCGTTGTTAGACTGGCCTGCAAAGCAAATTCAATGTGCTTTTGCTACGATCAGTCTAGATTTCTAGGCTACTGATTCTCAATATCATCAAACTAAATGCAAATTTTACCTGAAAGAACTGAGAGATTGGATGTAAATCAAACAATTGCATTGTTTATGTCATGATTACAACATTCACCATGAAACATGTCACAATAACAGATCATTGATTTGTCAGTTTCTCTGATTTGTTGTGTGTGTGTGTGTGTGTGTGTGTGTGTGTGTGTGTGTGTGTGTCTGCAGAACAGAAGGATAAAGAGAACTGATGGTCCAGATGGGAGCATTAATAAGATGATGAAAGGGATTTTTTGAGTTTCTGTCATAATTAATCTTACTGTGGAGATTTGGCACTGAGACACCTGACAGTAAGATGGATGTTTTGTTGTGATTAATACATTCTTTATTCAAAACCACTTCCTCACATTGCCTCTCCTACTCTTGTCCTTAAAGAGGAAAGAAGCTGAAGGCTGAAGAATTGACATTTTTCTTGCATTATGTAAAGAACTCAGGGCGTCTGTAACTAAATGACTGAGCCTCGCTTTCCCAGAGAACCCCAAAAAATCTGAAAATGTCTGAAGTTGTCAGGGGAAAACATTTTAGCTGGTATCATAGTACTTTAACGCCGTAACTACAATCTTGAATTTCCCCATGTCTTGAATTATGTCTTGTCCTATGAGATAATGTAAGCGATGTCTGAGTCTCCTTGGTCTCCTTCCCTTCTGATTGGCTCACGAGTTCCCGGAACAAGGAAAAAAATGAATGTAAGTGAATGGAGGTATAAGAGCTATTTTCTAATCCACTTTGCCTTTAAGCCCTGAATCAGCTCAATTAAATAAAAAGTAAGGATGTGAGTTTGTCACACTTTGAAATTCATTAGGTTGTCCAAATTCTTAAATGAAAGCATAAATGACGTCACAACAGAATCTCTTCTCCCTAGCGTGCTACACACCACACGGTCAGATTTATAGTGGTTTTCTCCACGTTTAATGCTCCTTCTTTCATCCTGGAAGGATTCGAAGCTCGCTAAACTCACAACCATTTTCTTCTCTGCGTCTGATTCGATGACGACAATATGGTGAGACGCATTTGTAGTCCTGGACATATTTTCACACAAAATCTAAAAAAATCTAAAATTACTTTTGCTGCCGTTCCTGGCATCAAAACGTGAAATCCATGGCACATATCGAACTGAAAACTGGATTAGAAAAATACATTTTTGTATAGATTTTTTCTTATTTCCGAGGATGCATAGTTTGGAAGTAGGTGGGCGTGACTTAGGCTCCCTATGTCAATTTTGATTTTTGCGAAGTCCATCCCCGTGCCATAGAGCCCCATGCAATTTGAACTGAGTGCCACTCAGCATTAGTCAATAGCATTAGACATCTGCTTACGTACAGATGTCAATCACAGAGCCTGCACGAGCTTTTGAGGACGTACCTAGACTGATGCAGAGTTGGCAGCATATCTTATGGACAAGTAAGTCTTTAACATATGCATGTCTGAATAAAGAGCATAGCATGAGAATATTAATTGTAAAACAATGTGATTTAGCATTATTTGTTGGCCAGAGGTGTGCGTTCACAAACAAGAGGCATTGCTTCCAGTCCTGATAACGTAATAATAATAGGGACTTAACGTGCAATAACCTTTTCAGCCTCTAGAGGGTGCCTTCTTAGAAAGAAAAGCAGAATTTGTGCTTTAAGGACATGGATTTGTTTCTGTACATTTTCTAAATAAGTATCAAATAAGATGAATAAACATTTCCCAACACAGAGAAGTGTGTCACTAAAAGGGCTGAACTGGATTGAAATTCCAATGTGTGCAGTATTAATCTACCAATGCATTTTAATACACACCCTGTAAGTTAGGGTTCAATTTTTAAATTTAACGAAAACAAACAGTTTTGCACTGTAGAAACTAAAAGTGTCTAAAAATGAAAATAACCACATTACAGCATTAATGCATTGCATTAATGAGGCATAAACCAGTTCAAACTACTTTGAGATTAATTAAAAAAAATGCTGCAAATATTAAACATTTTAAGTACTTTACATGTTACCATAATTATCCAGTCTTTTCCATATGTAAGGATATTGTTCTGAGGACATGGACCAGGGACAGAGACACTTTATTAACCTAAATTTAAGTATGTTAATTCATTAGCTCAAATCTAAATGCATATTTAATTGTGCTCTTACAAAATTGCTTGTATGTTGGCAAATACTCTCTTATAGACAAAACCTAGATTCTGACATTTATTTTCTTTCATACTGTAAAGTAAAACTGTCGATATTTGTCAGAAAAAAAAGAATTTTCTTGTGTGATAGCCGAAATCTTTGTCCTACTGAATTCCAGCTCCCCTGCAGCAATACCCTGACTATTAGTCTATCCGTTCATTTTTCTTTGATTACCTTGTTTTTGCCTTTTATTTTTAAATGTTTATTACATACTGTTTAGTAAGAAATCGAAAGCTGTCACTCTTCCTTTTGCGGTCAGACTTTATGACCTGTAGGAACAGGCAGGGATAATCTCAGAGGTTTGGGTTGTAGGTCATTTCCCTTTGGGATCAGGCAGCTCCTGCAGAGGCCTTCTGATAAGAGTGAATTCTGAGAGCTATGTAAACCTCGGTAAGCTTCCCCTCTCCTGTGTGGAGGGGAGGTAATCCTAAACACCTGGGTTGGTTAACTGGGATCTGGTGGGATTAGGAGCTCCATGAAAGCAAACTTGATCATGCATCTGATTAATTCCATTTCCACTTTGTTTTTTTCACATTGTCTTCTTTGTAATTCAAACTGAGTCAAGCAGCTTCCTCATCCACTGAGTCCAAACCAGACATTTATGTTTGTGTAGTGGAAAGATGTAAGGAGATGTTGGTTCAGCTCTGAGTAAAGCTAGTGCTGCAATGTGTTTTCATCTAATAAAGTTTGCACACACAAAATGTGTAAACTTTTACAAACAGCATTTTATTAATGCATTTTTTGTCCTTTCTGTCAATAAAAATTGTGAAAAATTGTTTTTGACATTGGTTTTGATCCAGCAGAACTATCTCATTAAATTTTTATTGCATGCTATACAATACAAATATTTATATTGTTTTAAGAATCCTACAAGCAATGCTTTTTTTACCATTACTGTCAAAATTTAGCCTGGCAAACAATATGTTAATATTTAGTCTGGCCACGACCTGTTGAAACAACCACGTTGTGGAGCAGAATCCATGTTGTCTTTAAACCTGTCTCCACATGCAATCGGACAGCACTGGCACCAACCTGAGCAACAAATATCGTGAAGCATTAATTGCAACGAAAATCAGTCATCAGTGCAGTCTGGCATGCATCATAGAAGAAGAAGAAGAAGAAGAAGAAGAAGAAGAAGAAGAAGAAGAAGAAGAAGAAGAAAAAGAAGAAGAAGAAGAGGAAAAAGAAGAAGAAGAAGAGGAAAAAGAAGAAGAAGAAGAGGAAAAAGAAGAAGAAGAAGAGGAAAAAGAAGAAGAAGAAGAAGAGGAAAAAGAAGAAGAAGAAGAAGAGGAAGAAGAAGAAGAAGAAGAAAAAGAGGAAAAAGAAGGAAGAAGAAGAGGAAAAAGAAGGAAGAAGAAGAAAAAGAAGGAGGAAGAAGAAGAAGAAGAAGAAGGAAAATGACAAGAAGAATCAAATATATCCTTTTAAAAATACTTAAGTATCTGGATCTGCTCATGTCTCAAATAACAGCCTGTGTGTACATCATTTATAGTTGTTGACAAAACCCTTTCAAACAAGCAAAGCAAGAAAACAAAGCACTTTGCTCTCAGACTGCAGGTTTACTGGTGGTTCCTAGAATCCTATGGGAGGCAGATCTTTTAGCTATCAGGCTCCGCATTTGTGGAACCAGCCAGCTTTAGTCCGTGAGGCACCTTGTCTACTTTTAAGACAAGGCTTAAAACATTTTTATTTGATAGGGCCTATGGTTAAAATCTGATGTTAGCCTAGATCTGGATGAGCAGGGGAGTAGAGGGAGGTGGAGTGTACAGTCGGTGAGGACGGCTCTCCCTTGCCTTGTCCCCAACATGCCTCTATCTAAAAGGCTAGGTTATCCAGAGTTATCTCTGTAGTTATGCTGCTATAGGCTTAGACTGCTGGAGGACATACTGACCACTTTCCACACACTACTAGTTTCTTCTACCACTTGTCCCTAACTGCATTATTTCCTGCAATTTCAGCTGTTAACTTTATTTTCTCTCTAAGTATCCCCCCCCCCAGAAGAAGCTACAATGGTGTTCTGCTGAGCTGTGGGGGCCTCATGGAGGGGGCCATCAGCTAGCACACTGCTGCTTTCCACTTAAACATTCTCCCTCTCCTGATAATAACATTTTACTTTCTTTGACATGGAATGAGCTACTACTAGTTTACTCGTTTAATTGTAGATTTACTAAGATAAAGATAATACAATGTATCTCTCACTAAATAGAATATCCACTAAGAAATCACAATGTAGCCAATGCTTGGTGTATAAGTGTGTCTGTGTGGGTGTAGGGGTGTCGGGGTGTGTGTGTGTGTGTGCTCTGTCTCCATCCCCAGTGAGTCGTGGCGGATGGCTGCTTATAGTCAGCCAGGATTCTCTGGAGGTTTCTTCCTGTTAAAAGGGAGTTTTCCTCTCCACAGTTACTACATGCTTGCTTAGTATGAGGATTGCTGAAAAGACTCTGACTCTAGTCAGTGACTCAATGCAACCTGCTGGGTTCCTTATATAGGACACTTTTTTCTGATTGGCTTATTGAACAGACCTGTATTGGAATGTTTACTTTGTGAGACGACTCTTGTCGTGATTTGGTGCTATATAAATGAACTGAATTGAAATGAAACAAGTGCCATTCCTGAGCAAACACCATCTTAGTAGTTTCTCTCTATTGTAGCTCTCTATTGTCCAACATTTTCTACAAACATCAAGAACTGTGATTGGCAAGAAACAAAACTGTTTGGGCCAATGGTAAACCAGCTGAATCTACAATGGAACATGGCTAGGCCGCCCTGCAAAGAAAAATCTTTTGCTATGGTTGGTCTAGATTTCTGGGTCAAAATTTTAATATTATATCATTTGGCAGTCTGATTATTCATCTTTACTAATAGGTGCAAATTATCAGGATTGTGTCTCTATTACATGAAAAACACAGCTAAATGCGTGAGGAGCAACCCAAAAACGAGCTGCAATGTTTTCCTGTTGGCGTTCACTTTTGTTCTGAGGTACTTGGTGAATTGGATGATTGAACTTTACAACAGTAACAACATTGTTGTTTTTAAGGGCAAGGGCATTGGCCCCCTGAAGTGCACCTGACCTGTTACTCTCCTATCCTTTGCGCGATGATCAGATTATAGGTGGATGAAATTCCAAGTCCAAACACCGGTGGCACTGAGGAGCCAGATAGGAATTTCTAGCATAAAATCTTGTGTAAGGATGTTGGTCTAATACTTGGCCCCTCTCTAAATATTGTGGCCTCTTGATGGCCCTCGTAGATATGCCACTAAGTAACAATGAATAAATCAACACATTATTTGGCTATTTTTCTGTTTTATTGAGTGTAAGCTGTCAGAGATCTCAGTAACGTGTGGAAGATCCATATGCAATCACAACTCCTCATGCTGGTCACCAGTCTTGTCACATGTTGCTGTGGAATGGCACCCGTTTCTCAACCAGGAGTTTTGGAGGTTAACCAGTGAATTGGCGCTGTTCACTCTAAATAGAGCAGCTGTCAACCAGTAGCCAGAAATACACGTGTTACTGGAACACACTTGGCAGCTCAATAGGTCATCTGAATTGATTTACTACTTAATGTTACAAATGTAAAACAATATTCTTATATACCTTAATAATATTGTAGAGTTGAAATGTAGAACGTTCAGGTACTTCCATTTATAAAAGGCCCTTATTTTTGCTAAATTAACTCATTCACTGCCCGCCGTTTCCTGATCTGTAAACAGCATTTCTCACCATTGTTACTGTTTTTTAAGAGTCACAGAACGTTGGGCGCTAGGACGATGTCGACGTCAAAACAAAGCAGAGACTCACCTCTTACATCAGGCAGAATCTGCGCGTTTCCAGCGCTGTCCGTTCTTTCATAATCCGTTGTCGAATTGTGATCGGCAGAAGCTTTTGTGGTTCGCGCCTCACTTATTTTACAGCAGCGGCCCAAAACGATCTACTAACTCATGGATTTTCTGCTTCCTGATCACGTGACGTGTGACGTATGTGGATGAAGATCGGCTTCAGAGCTGGCATGTTTGTTCTCACGATGCGGGGTCGCTCCGATGAACACAGTGTAGAAAACATGCAAATGACAACTTTAGTCGTCATTGGTAGTGAATGAGTTAAGATCAAATTCAAAAACTGATCCCAATTAACACTACATATAAACACTACTATATGTGCTTGTATCACTGCACATTATAACATGCTTGATGCACATGTTGTGTTTTTTGTTCTGACCATTAAATTTCCATCAGCTCTTCTTACAAAATGACCAAACTCAAAAAATAAGATTAAAGTTAAAAGAGTATCACCCACAAACATTTGAAATATTTAATGCATGTGTCAAGGGTACAGAACTATTCATATCATCAATCAGATGAATAATCTTTGGTGCTGCTTTCTTTGTCTTTCTCCCAGATGTGGACGAATGTGCAGAAGCGCTGGACAACTGCAGCATTGATGCCATTTGTCAGAACACCCCAAAGTCATATAAATGCATCTGCAAATCCGGCTACAAAGGAGATGGCAAACATTGTGAAGGTAAATGTCTATGTTGTTGGCTCTGGTGTTAGAGACCTGACATGCTGCTCCTCGCCCTATGGGGAGGATGGGAAGCCCTGAAATGCTGTGCCATGTAACCTGGCGTGAACCTTAAAGGCTGGCGACAGGCCTGATAAGAGCTTCTGTCACAGCTGAGATAACTCATTAGCTTTGCAATTTTCCAAAAGAGGCCTGAGAGACAAGGGAGAAAGCTGCAAATAGAGAAAAGGGGAACGCCAGGTGCAGAGTGCGCCTTTGTGACAAGATGAAATGAAGCAGTAAATTTCCTACACATGTTTCAGAAGAAAATTAAGATACCTGCTAAAACAGCAGTCAGAGTTGCTGCAGCTGTCGGGGATGTTTCCATAGCCAGGAGCAAACTCTTTTAGACTGCAAGTTTTTTTTCTAGATTTCTTCAAAGTGTCCAAAGCCCCCGTATCATTATGTCCCACAGTTTTTATTACTGCTGTTATAAAGTTATATTTCACAATTCCTTTGTTTTTACTAACCAGTATTATTCCCGTCATTTAACTGACCACACTCCTTTCATGGCCTTCTGCCTGTAGATCATAAAAGTTGGCTTTCCTGGTTCTATTGTTAAATCTTCCTAAGGTTCTCTTTCCACTGATCTAAAGATCAGTTCAGCCGGCAGCGTCTCAAGGTTGATTTAACAAAGCAACATTTATAAAAGAAGGAACCAGTGACAATGGAAAAAGCTGCATGCTTGATTGGTTTGTTGCTTTATCCTTTATTTGGGTTGCAATAACTGAACAGAGGATTCAAATCAATCTGTATTCTGATTTAATTTGGAAGGATTATGCTACAGTTAGTCATTTATCAACTGAGGATTTTGTAAAAACGGAGGGTAGCATAACCAGCTACACTGGAGTTCACACACACCTTCGGCTTCATCAACACAGCTTTATTCAACACACAGGAACAGCATAGCTGCCATGCTCAGACGCAGTTGGGAGCTGATCCAGCTATTCTCGGCTGCTCTCTGCCCCTCGCTGTCTCTTGTGACGTCTTCCCGTATAATGATTGCTGATTGCCACCCGGTGCACTCCTGCGGGCTCCCAGCAGCTCCTCCCCTTGTGCGTACCGCCACTCCACTGCTTTCTCCAGGCCGGGCTCATCCCTGGACGACACTTCACCCCCACCGCCCCGGTGCAGGGGAAAGAAGCCTCCCCGGACCAGCTGTGCTCCCTGCATTGGTGGGGCTCAGGTCGCCTTAACTCTAGGGTCCATTGTATTCTTGATTTCCAGAATAGGGTCTAACGTGTACTTCATGTTTGGCTTAATGGTGTGTTCCCAAGACAGGCAGTCCTGCCATCCCAGCCCTGCCTTGCTGCATTTCCAGCTGTGAGGGGGCAGGTCCGTGTCAAGGGCCTCCATTCTCTAAGTGTTGGCAGATTGCGCCGTTGTCCTTTCGAGTCCCTCCGTACCAGCAGGAAGTCTGCGTTGGCACGGCACAGAGATTAGCCATTCCAGTGTCTTGTCAGGCCTCTGGTCCACTGAGTGTTCCTCCGCTAGGGTCCCCTGCTAGGGTCCCCCCACTGCTGCTCCAGAATGGAGGTGTGGTCACATGCCGTGGTGACCTGCACCAATTCCCTGGTCTGGGTAGCCAACCACCACAGAACCTCCATCTGCTGCTCCATTTGTCTGCAGTTTCTCCATCCACCCATTCCAGCGTTCCATGGCCTCACGGTTCAGCCTTGTGGTGTCCGCCAACATCTGTCCTAATACTGCGAACAGATGGCAGGGCTGGTGCGTAGTGGGCTGGCGGATGCATGGTGTCGTAGTCCTCTGCCTGTCAGGGAGGTGTGTGTGAGCCTCACGTTGGGTACCACTTTAGCATAACCAGTTACACCAGGGTTCACACACTTGGACACACACTTTTAGCTTCACTAACTCAGCTTTACTCAACACAAGAACAGCGTAGCTGCCATGCTCAGATGCAGCCAGGAGCTCACCCAGCTCCTCTCATCTGTCCTCCATCCCTCTCTGCCTCTTGCGGCGTCTTCCCTTATAATCAAGTTGCCGTCCGGCGCTCCCAGCGGCCCCTCCCCTTGTACGCACCGCCACACTGAGCTTCAATTCCAACCTCTAAACCCACGTTTCCCTTCATTTTTGTTCACAAATAATGCACTTGCCGTGTATCTTTTCACTCCCCCAGTCATGAGTAAATAAAACGTTCATATTTTTAGAGTTTTTCCACAAAGTATTCTTCACTCAATTTTTCACTTTTTGTTATATTGCTGCTTATATTTGCTAAAATCAATTAAATTAATTTTTCCCCCTCATTAATGTACACACCGCACCCATGAAAACACAGAAGTTTGCTAAAAGACACCTGATGAAACCAGAGATGGTGAGAAATAAGATTTTCTGGTCTGATGAGACAAGATAAAACTTTCTGGCCTTAATTTTAAGTGGTATGTGTGGAGAAAACCAGGCACTGCTCATCACTTGTCTAATTTAGTCCCCATAGTGAAGCATGGGGATGGCAGCATCATGCTGTGGGGGTGTTTTATAGCTGCAGGGACAGGACGACTGGTTGCAATCAAGGTAACGATGAATGTGGCCAAGTACAGGGATATGCTCAGGACCTCAGACTGGGCCGAAGGTTTACCTTCCAACATGGAAACAATCCTAAGCACACAGCTAAAATAATGAAGGAGTGGCTTCCCGGCAACTCTGAGACTGTTCTTGAATGGCCCAGCCAGAGCCCTGACTTAAACCCAATTGAGCATCTCTGGAAAGACCTAAAAATGGCTGCCCACCAACGTTCATCATCCAACCTGACACAGCTGGAGAGGATCTGCAAGGAGGAATGGAAGATGGTCCCACATTCAGGTGTAAGAAACTTGTTGCATCTTAACCAAGAAGCCTCACGGCTGTATTAGCTCAAAAGGGTGCTTCTGCTGAGTCCTGAATAGGACTGCGATATTTCAGCTTTTCTTTTTTAATAAATCTGCAGAAATTTCTAAAACTTTGTGTTTTTCTGTCAACGCGGGGTGTTGTGTGGACATTAATGAGGAAAAATGAATTTAATTGATTCTAGTTGATTTTAATTGATGGCTGTAATATATCAAAAAGTGAATGAGGATCTGAATACTTTCTGTACCCACTGTATATATGTTTATTTGTTTTTGACAGTGTGCAAACACTTCATATGACTTTAACCTTCCGGTTATTTAAGATTTGCACGTCCTCATACACATAACAACCAGACATTGCTTTTCTATAATTAGTAATTGCATTTTTTAATAGGACTTTAAAGTTGCACATCAAAATCAAGTCTCCATGAAGAGGATAAGAGGTTTATTTTGCTGAAGAAGCTCATGTTCTCCAGGGTTCTAACTGGTGCTTGAAATTCTAGAATTTTAATACATTTATTTTGGTTACAGCACAATGATATTTACTTGTATTAGAATAAGAATGATCTAATGAAGATTTTCTGTTTATCCTAGCTGGGTACATTTTAAATTCAAACAAAGCGATTACTCACCAGTGATTTATTAATCTCATATATCTCTTTGTAAAGCATAAACATGTTATTGAAGCGATCACTTCTGATACATTTTTTGTCTTTGCAGATGTTGACGAATGTGCAACTGAGTACAACGGTGGCTGTGTGCACGAGTGCATCAACATCCCAGGAAACTACAGGTGCACGTGCTACGACGGCTTCCGCCTGGCTCATGACGGGCACAATTGCCTAGGTAAGTGTGTGCATGTGTGAACCATTTTCTTTACATGTAATCACATCATGACTGCATTACAAGGTTGAATTGGGCACAATCAGACTCCTGTTTTTTTATGATTGCAGTTTCTTATTCACATGGCAGCTATTGCCCACATATGTTTTCTCAAAAGGAAAACCGAGACGCTTTTTGCACCAGAAGTCAGACGAAAAGGGGGAAAAAATCTGATGAAGAGCTTTACCCTGAGCTGCGAGCTCAGAGTGAGCCATCAGTTGACGACGTTTCCCATGGTGTAAGATTTCACCAACGTGCCACTCACACTGGCCTCATGGAGAACATATTACACCTAAAAGGATGTAAAATTAGGGAAAACCAACACAGCACCCTAGCTGGTGCTGCTGAGGGCAGCTTAACATGGACACCAGTCACCAACCCCCATCCTCCCCACCCCGCATTCCTTTTGTTTTGCTCTGAAACCCCCAAGTCAGACCCTGCTGTTGCTCAGAAATCATCTCCACCTTCATTGCAACATCTGCATAAAGTAATGACTTGAAATAAAGTCGTCAGAAAACCCTAGATCGTTGCTGAGCAGTGAAGGAAAAAACTTGCAGCTTTATAAAGCAAATTCAGCGAGAGTGACAAGACAAAAAGGATGACCAACGGTTAAGAATTTAGTCTGGAAGAGCCTTCACATGTTGGCATACGGGTAGCACACATCAGTCCCACATTAGCTCGATAAGCTGCTGCATAAAGATGGGATTAAAACACAGTGAAAAGGAAGTTGCACTTTTAGATCGATAACAATGTCATTCTGACTTGACAATGAACCCGTGGCTCGCTTATCTTTTCCTGATGCCTCCTCACTTGCTGCCTCGATCCTCACCGCTTTTATCTACAGTGCAAAGTGGGACTATTTTCCAAGTCATTTAACGTCAGCGTTCAGCTGAGCTGAGCACGGATCATTTGCCGTGCTGTAGCTCAGCTGCTGGCGTGCACACAGGTGTGTAATTGCGATGGATGGTTGTGTGGTGGCTGTTGTTGCGTCAGAGTTGCATCCATCAGCCTCTGATAGTTTGTTAAACTCCCACGATCAAACAGACAGGCGAGGTTTCATGTTTTTCTTCTGTCAGGTGACCTGTTGGTAACAAATCTTCAGAGCAGGGTTTCAAAAATCATTACTTATTCATAAAATAAGTACAGAAAGTGTTGATCACACATCAGGGGTAGATAGGCAGCGATCAGGAACAGATCTCAACCTTTGCCATGAGGAATTAAAGTCTTTTTAAAGTCAGTTTCTTTTCTTGTTATTTTAGGATTTCAATCATTTTAAAAGGCGGTCTTTGCTCTAAGTGAATAATCTTCAGCACAAACACAGGAGAGGAAAGGACAAGGTACACCAGAGGATTCATGTTAAGGCCTCAGCTTCCTTTTCCAGGTTCGTGCTCTCTTTGGCCCATGAGAAAAGATTAGCTTCTCCTGGCCTTGGAGAGGAGAGCCTAAGCTATCGGCTCCCAATCAAGGTCAGACCTTCAGAGCTCTCTTGGACCAGAATTGAGCCTGAAGCTGAAGAAGAGGAGACTCTCACTCGATCTTTCAAAGTTCACACTCAGTCCTGAGTCTGCAATCTTTTAAGTGCTTCCCTTAGGGCTTATCTCATGTTGCTCTTCCACAAAGCTGCATTGATGTGATTTGATGCTGCTCTTCACGGTTTCAGTGCACTGTAATCTCTGAGGGATGTACCTGCCTCCTGCTTTCAGCCCTGTGAAGTAGTGTTTGTGTCAGTCACTTCGTTAACACGAGTTCGGCCAGTGCGCATTCATCCCCTTTCACGTCACCTCCCGTTTGCCCGCTGCTGCACGTGCCTCTCAGATCCTTGGAATTAAATTTCTTGGCAGCATAATAATACAGGACAGTGGCAGCAGGCAGTGGAGCATGAAGCAGAACGCCACCTTGTGCGCCTCACTGGGAGATGCTCTTGTTTCTGAGGTCGCTCCTCTGTCTGCCCTGAACCCCAGAAAGATGTCAGAAAGTCAGCAAGGTGGAAACGATGCACACTGCCTCTGAGTGTGAGAGGAGAGAGATGTCAGTCGCTGTATAATCTATCACTGCTCCAAACTCACAATGGATTTGAAGCATGCAAGAGCTTAATTACATATTTTATAACTCTTATCTCAGGTCAGTGAAAGATGGGGGTATTTAATCAACACTCAACCTTTATGGTGAAGCTGTAAATGGTTGTTTCAGAGTTTGAGGAAAAGCAGTGGAGGTGGTGTCAGTTTTAATCCAAAACACACATCCTCTTTACAATGAAAACCAGATGCAGGAAGCCCATTGGTTCCCCACCATTGCTCCTGCATCCCTACATTTATGACTTGTGTGTTTTAGTTAAAGTCCCACAAAAACCTAAATACACTCTTTCTGTTAGTACTTTGTCAAACTCATCTCAAGCGGCTTAATATCATAAGCATCTGCTCTAATACCCTCCTAACGACCACAAACGCTCACATTTCTACATCTGACTGGAACTAAGTCTACATTTTCGTTTCCTGCTGCCTTATAATAAAAAGGTCATAATGGCGTACAGCGTGAGTGTGACTCACTCAGGGGAAACAAAGACAGGCTTGAAACAGAAAATACAGATGTTTGACAGAGCACCACCAGACCTCTGTCATTGCCTTGTTTACTTATATTCAACACTCTGTTTTCTGTCGTGTCCCAGTCACTGGAGGACTGACTCTGGGCGCGCACACATACACACAGCCAGCCATATTCTTTTGATTTCTATGGCCATCACTGATTTGGTTTGTATTGATTGAGCAGGCCTCAATTCCCTGTGCAATCTACAGGGAAATGAATGCCCTTTTACTTTAACCTTCCCCAAAGGTGCAGCATGGTTTGTTACACAAAAGCAACCCAGCTTTAGGAGAGAGAGGCCTTTGTGGAACAACCTCACAAAGGTCATCTCATTTAACACTGTTTTGTTAATGATTGTGTTTGTGTTTTTGCTGCACATCTGCGAAGACAACCCAGGAACCATCTCTTGTTTAAGTTGTGTTGCAGCATCTGGAGGAAGCTTCCCACCCCTACATTTTCTGATAGTGAAAACTTCATTGTATTTTGGGAAGACCAGTCAAAAGTAGGTTTTTATGGAAAGTTCATCAACAATCAACAACAACTTAGCTTTGTAAAAAGCTCTTTGAGCAGCCAGTTTAGAGTCATTTCAAATAGCGTTTTCACATCTGGCCTGGCTCAGTATGGTCTTGGTGGCGTCCGCTCGCCCCCGCATGGCCAGGTTGTGTTCATATAGCCTTCTCAAGAGCGTGGATGTCTCTGAGCTTGTGGGTAGGGCAAAAGACCTGCGGAGAAGTCTGAGTTGTTTTCCTTAAGTTAGGGTTAGTAAAGGCAGCTGTGAGCAGTGTTGCTTTTGGAGACTCTGATATGAAGCACGCTGCTTGATGTGCTCCTCACAGCAGTCTGTCCTCGTGCTCCGGCGGCTGGAGCGGTGGTTCCGAGCTTCAGTCAGAGAAGATGTTTACTCCACTGCATCCAGAGATAACGTTTCGTGCATGAGGGCATGCGGGATGTCATTGCTGGCTGATTCTTGCCACCTATCAGAGGCTCCCTCTATAGGTAGGCATGAACTTCAGCTGGTCAATCGGTCGGTAGTAGGTGTGGTGGGTTGGCTTGGCATGATGCTGACCACCGGAGAGCAGGTCCAAATAAACCGGTTGGCTGAGCATGGAAAACGCCCAGATTACTGAGATGTGAACATAAACTTACCAGGGCTGGACCGGGCCGTCCCAGATGTGAAAACCCTAAAGGTGTCAAAACAACTCTGACCTCAAAAATGCCAAATTGGTTTGTGGAAATGTGATTTTAGAAACCTTTGCTATCTTCAACATTGTTTTCATTATCTTCATTACAGAGCCTTTTCCACAGAAAGCAACTAAAGCCATTCAGTCTTATTAAAGACCACAGCAGATGTATTCTTTATTATTATTTTTTCCCCCGTGTCCTGTCTGGCTGTGAAGCAAACAGAATTGATGTCTGAATGCTGATGACAAGCCTTACAGATTTACTCTCAGGTGGAGCATCAAAGCTTCTGCTTTTAATCAGTGCGTTTACATGCAGCCAGTAACCCTTTTAAAACCCGAATATTCGCAATAACCCGGTTCCGAAAGGCCATGTAAACACCGCCAAAAACCTGGATATGCTCATAACCGGGTTTTTAAAAACCTGGTTACCACACCTGGGGTAACCCTTTTCTAACCCGAATGTTTGGTCGTGTAAACGCATATCGGGATATCCCCATCAAAGCGTGTGTTCTGCTCAAGCTCTGTTCCCAAGGAATCTTGGTATTTTGAGTAGTGAGATGTCTTGTATGCGCCAGAACACCGGAAGTAAACAACAAGTTGGGAGCAACATGGCGAGTCGCGGCACAGCGCCACACTTTTGGAGTGACGAGGAAACTAAAGCGCAAACAAACGCGGTCGCTATCTCTTCCGAACTGGGAAACATGTTGTTGTTTTCACGGATACCGGAACAAGAAGAACCGGAAATGACGCATATAGCGTCTGGACGTAGTCCATACGTCCTGACGCTACCCCAACATCCGCATTTAAATCGGGTTATGCAAGTTAGAGGTAACTCTTTCTATTTATGCTTGTAAACGGTTTATCCTGATCAACTCAGAAACCCGAATACCGACCTTAACCCGATCATAACCCGGATATTGGCTGCTTGTAAACGTACTCATGGAGACAGAGGTGAAAGAGAAAGGAAGAGACAAAAGGGGTGGGGGGGGGGGTGCACGGGGGGGGGGGGGGGGGGGTTCCACAAAAATAAACTATCAATGATGAATGAATACAATGAAACAGCAGGTGTATTTAAACAAAGGATGTTTGACTCCTTCAGCTGGCGTGACGTTTTAGAGTCAGAATGATTTGTGTTTCTCCAAACTGAGGTCATTTGAAGAGCAGGTAACATGACGATTGTTTGTGATCTTTCCAAAGAACTTACCCAAAAATTTGGATTTATCTCTTCAACTGAGAACTCTGTTAGTGCAACATCTGTAGGGCATCACTGGAGAGTTTTCTCCCAAGATGAGACTTTTGAATGGAGCCCACACATTCACAACAGGGATGACAAATAGAAGTTATCTTTATTGAAGTTTTTGAAAGTATTTGAGAGGTTCTGAAGTTGCCTGTTTGAGTTCTCACAGAACTATAACAGCATGTCAGCGAGAGCTGAGGTAGCTGTGATGAACGGGGTAACGTTACACGGCTGGGACACAAATTCAGCTTCCTGAGAATTTTCAGGCGGTGGAAACAAAATGCTGAGTGACACCTCAAAAGGATTTGAATTCATCTTCACAATCAGAACCCAAATCCCAACAGTTAAGTTGCAGATCTCTCTTTCATTTTCCATACTGGTTATTCCCCAGCAGGGATGTGGGTTAGGGTGGACACACACACACACACACACACACACACACACACACACACACACACACACACACACACACACACACACACACACACACACGCACGCACGCACGCACGCACGCACACACACACACACACACATTTAGGGAAACTTAAGAAATTCCACCAATTAACCTAAACATACCTGAAAAACACCTGAACTTTATTTAAAGAGTAAAACTTTCAGTCAGTCAGTCTTTGCTAGGATGATCTGTGTGTTTTCATTTTAACATCGCGTCTGAGATACAAATGCCGATAACTCTCCCCATTGAGTAGTCACTTTTCACTTTGTCATGACATGCACAGATTTGTTTGGGATATGGGAGCTTGGAGGAGAGGAGCTGCAGCAAAAATGGGATTCATTTGAGATTAGTGCTTGATCTGTTTCCTGAAGCTATGAAATCTCTTGCCCCATCCACCATGAAATGAACAATTCCAGCTGAGCCCACCAGCAGGGCTTTGTTTGTGTGTGTGTGTGTGTGTGTGTGTGTGTGTGTGTGTGTGTGTGTGTGTGTGTGTGTGTGTGTGTGTGTGTGAGACATTCAGTCGGGGCCACTTGTCTTCTTGGTGCACAGCACTGTCCACCCAAACACTTCTCATTGGGTTTTGATGAAAAATACTTCCAGATTGTTTTGGCAAATTAGAAGAATATTTATTTTTCATTTTAGATAGAAATAAAGTTAGAAAGAAATCAGACTTTTAATCTTAGTTTTTGCTTATTTACCAAACTGGTTACCTAGGAGACAGGTGCAGAATCAATAAAGTCCAAGTTTAATCAAAGCTCCATTAGCATTTGTGCAAGAGCATGAAAATCAAGCCTTGCATTTGATTTTATGTGAAAGGTTAGAGTAAGCAGATATTTTTGTTTGTGTTTGTTTGGCAGATGTGAGACAGTAAGGCACACAGAAACGGTGGGTCAGACAGACACGAAGCCCTGGAACCAATAAAGTGTTCAAAGCTAAATACTGGGGGTCTTTAGGAAACTCAGCCTGCAATAGCCGACCACATTACACATGATTTAGGAGTCTGAGCGTTCCTCAGATGAAAGGTCAGGACAGATGACTTTATACAAACTCAGATGGCCGGTGTCACAGTCTGAGGTGCTGAACGTTTACCACACAGCTGCTCTCAGCATCAGTTTGTTCTCCAACGCCGAACGAAAACATTCACCTCTGGATCGGGTGAGAGTTTAAAGGTGATAAAAAATATCTTGTAATCCTGTTTAAACATAAACAGCACTAAGACGGTGGGTGAGGGAAACTCGGATTGAGGAATTTATTTTGCTCGTGCTTCCAGTTTTGAGATTAAATTAGAAATAAATATAGTTTATTTTATGAACATTTTACAGTTTTTGTAATATTTTGGTTTCATAACATCTGACTTTATTCTCAGTTTAAATCTCAACATTTCTATTTTATTCCCAACATTTTGACTTTATTCTAGAATACCAATTCAACGTCTAACTTAACGTTAAAAGTATGTGTAGTTTCCTGCCCCTAGGGGGCAGTACATACATATATTTCAGGGTAGTTTACACCATATCGCAGTGACTATTGCTAGTTAACTCATTCACTGCCAGCTGTTTCCTGATCAGTAAAGCCCTTCGCTGCCAGCGTTTTTCAGCATTTTCACAGTTTCTTTTAAGAGTCATAGAATGTTGTGCTCTATAATGATGTTAACTCCCAAACTACCAAAATAAAGCGTAGACTCACCTCTTACATCAGGAAGAATCTGCACGTTTCGAGCGTTATCCGTTCTTTCATGATCCGTTGTTGAATTGTGATCTCCAGAAGCTTTTCCGGTTCGCGTCTTACTTATTTTTTTACTACAGCAGCCCAAAACGATCTCCCAACACATAGATTTTCTGCTTCCTGATCACGTGACGTATGTTGATGAAGATCAGCTTTAAAGCTGTGATGTTTGTTCCCACGGTGCGGGGGTCGTTCCGACGCCCACGCGGTAAAAAAATGGAAATGACGACTTTTGTCATCAATGGTAGTTAATGAGCTGAAAGAACATTACGGTAAATGTTACCTGTCCTGGTCCGTCAGTTAATTCCACCAAGAGAATACAAAGCCGATAGTAGTTTGCTGGCGCTGTAGTTTCTGGATCTGCTCGGGGTCCAGCTCCTGCCCATGATGTCACCACAATGTGGCAGTACTGCTCGGCCAAAATAAATTGCATCTCTTTTTGATTCTGTTCTATCGCAAATGTTTAGGAAAGAGTTTAGCAGTTTTGCTCATGATTTTAGCAGCCCGAATGTTTTTCACCATGGTAACGTGCATCCAGCCAATCATCTGGTTCCTCATCGACAGGTGCAGGACCCCGAGCCGGCCAGAAGAATGGCGTCTAATATGGCGTGCCCCAAAGGCGCTAGACACGCACCCGTTGTACTTTACGGTTATACGTTACGACGCTGCCAATATTTTTCAACAACTGGACATCATTTTATTCATTTTCAGAGATTAACGGTAAAAAAAACACATTGTCTCTTTAAATCTGCAGCTGAGTGGACCCAGCCCTATCAATCACTGTTTCACGTATCTTCTACCTGTTGCTACACGTTTCTCTGCTCGGTTGTGTGTTACTTGTCCTTGTCTCTGGTCAGTTTAGCCCACAGAGACATTTTCGTCTGATCCAGACTTAGGCCAAGCGTGGGATGGATGCATTGACAGCTTCGGTGACAGGTGGTTTCACTTTCTTCCTCTAAAAAGGCTTGAGTCAGCAGTGAACTCCCCAAAAGTCACTGAACCCTTAAAGGAAAAGGAGCGAGTGAAAGAGTTGAGCATGTCTCCAAAATAACGCATTGGGAGTTTTTGTAAGGCAACCGCCATGTTTACATGGCTCTAAAGCTCTGCACAAGGCCAAATGTTATATATACAGTCAAGGCTATCTGAGAAACCAGCGGACATGGCCTCCGCAAACACAACCAATCTCTTAATCTCTCTCAATTTCAAATGCTCCTTTTCCCTTCATCTCCTCCAGTGAAGTAAGGTTGGAGTGCAGGCTTGTCTCATTTTTCACAACTGAGGCAGTCCTTTTAACTTGATTAAAACCTTTTTCCAGCGTCCTCTTGAGGATTTTTAAAAACTGTTTTAAGTCCAAATAACATGAGCATGTCTTCAGACCATGCCAGACCCCCTTTCCGGGGGAAATATAGGGAAATATTAGCTTTGGACGCCAGCCTTGCCCAGCACACAACACACGCAATTATGGGAGCTGTTTAAACAAGAGAGATCTTCTGACAGCCGACGCCTCATTTGGAGAGATGAAGGAATCAGGAAATGAAACCTTCATTGATGCGCTGAGGGTATGGAAAGAGAATTCCCTCTGGGCCCTCTGCGGCTGTCTGTGTATCTCATGGGGATTCCGAGTGCTGAGGATGGACTGCAGTACTTGTGCAGTCGTGATATTGTATAATTTTCTTGCTTTGTGTGTGTGTGTGTGTAGATGGTTTCTTGTGGAAGTTTACATTCTAACATTTTATCTGTAAAGATGCAGCTGCAGGCTGCTGGTAGCTTTTCGCTCTCTGGTGCTGCCACTTTCATGATTGAGAAGTAAAACCACAAAGAGGACTCCCTTTATGTCTACATCAATCTCACTGTCTTATTTTCAGCAGCCTCTTATCCATCGTGTTGCTAAATAATACTTTTCCCATCAGTTTTGACTGACTTGATGTGTTTTTTACTGGAAAGAGACAGCTGAAATATAAGAGCAGGTAAAGGGGTGAGGGTCATAGGTGCAGCAGCTGCTGACCTGATTGTCAACCCTAAAGAGTTCTGTTTAGTCAAGTTGAATGCTCAGAGATCAGTGTGTGTGTGTGTGTGTGTGTGTGTGTGTGTGTGTGTGTGTGTGTGTGTGTGTAAACTTTTGTGCAGAAAAAACAAAACCAAGAGAAAAGAGTGAATTTAATTTCTAACTCCTCCTGAGAGTTGCATTCCCGAGAATGGAAACCTAATCCAGAGCCCTTCTCAAGCTGGACAAATAAACAGCAAATTAGCTTCGCATGATGGCTTATTACAGTTTTTTTTTTTTCGATTGCTAAATCGCGTTTTTCAAAACTGTACGTTTCTTTCAAAACTGCACACACAAAACCCCAAACATAACACACAAATTCCTAAACCGTGGCTTCCCTTTGCAACAAAACCCTGCCACCACATATCGTAACATGTTCCAAAAATGGAACACGTGTTTTCATTTGGTAAACACAGCCACATTTTCACATGACACACACATACCATTCATTGCTTAAACACAAGTAGCCTTTGGGTGAACACTACCAAGCATGGAAAGAACACTGAAGAGCAAAACTGAAAACACAATTGTCTAAATGGAACACAATGAATTACACACTGAATGTACGACAGTGCCCACTTTTCCCTGAGACAAACATTAGACATCACACAAATTTTGAGACAAAACATTTTATTTTTATGGTTAAACCACCCCCCCAAGCATAATCATGGGGCATCATGCCGCCGGTCTCTGTCTGGCCAGAGGGCCTCATCAACATCACAGGCGATGTCCTCCTGGTCCAAACAGCTCTGGAAGTACCGACTCGAGTGCCTCATGAAGCCCTGACAGGCCTCAAAGGCCACATCTCTACAAGCCTCCTCCATGTGGGACCTGGCTCTGTGGATTCCTTCCGTACACCTTCCACCTCCAGGCTGAGAAAAACTCCTCAATGGGATTGAGGAAGGGGGAATAAGGTGGAAGGTATAAAATGGAAAACCGTGGGCGGTCCTGAAACCACTCATACACCTGGGTAGGCTTGTGGAAACTTACTTTTATGCTGCAGTCCCTGATTGCAAATTGCTCGCCAGACCCGAAAGTTTAGAGATTTGAGTATTTGTGTGTTGTTGATTGAAGCTTTGAGAATTTATGTGAGAAGTGTGTGTAAACCTGAAAATTGTGTGTTGTGTTTTGACAGCAAGGTAATGTGAAACTGACATCAGAGTGTAAAGGAGGAAAATCAGAGTTCTGATATGATAAGGAAATCTTAAGTAGTGATAAACTGAGTCAAGCGATTGGGAGCAGAAGTAGAGGTTGTGAAAATTGTGCCTCATTTTTGCTTTTTGAGTTTTAGCAATCGAAAAAAACTGTAATAAAAAATAAAATGGAAAAGCTTGTGCATATGCAGTGGACCATTGATGCACTGAGCAGAAAGATGGATCTGTTTCGAAAGAGATGAAGAGACCATAACCATAACCTCATAATTAAGGACGCTGATGTTCACTTTGTTTAAAGTGCATCAGAGACCACTAACCTGTGCAGCTCTCTAAACAGAAACAGTCAGAAAAATAGAGAGAAACAAATGTCTTTCTCTTTTTGCATTTTGGCCTGGACTCCCTTGAAAATGAGGTTTTTAATCTCAACGGGACCTTCAAGGTTAAATAAAGAATAAATAAAATAAAAAATTAAATCAATCAAAAAGATATTGCACTACTGTAATTTTTCTAATTATGTTTAATTTAAATGACACCACAGTTTAGATCAGCATTGGTTTGTTGGGACAGCTGGAGGAAAAAGGTTCTTTATCAGCATAAATCAACTCAACAGCTCTCTTTGAGGTCACTTTTTATTTGTGGCCCTGCAGCAGAACCAGTCCGTGGGTGACACTTAGTAAATACCCCGTCTTTGTAGGCCTTTGAAGCAGACTCACTCTCCCCCACTAAACAGGGCCCAAAAAATCCCTCTTTTCATCTAAACGCTTCCTCGTCTTCCTGCTTTCCTCCCCTCACCCCCATCACAGGGCTGACGGCAGGTACCTCTGCCCAGGTGGATCAGGTTTCCCTTTTGTTAAACGATTGCGCTGCATTAGTATTTTATAGCTTAATGCTGAGCAGTTGGAGCTTTTAAATGCAGGTCAGGTGTTTGACCGTCTCTCTCTCTCTCACTCACACACACACACTCACACACACACACACACACACACACACACACACACACACACACACACACACACACACACACACGGCACCTCCTCAGATGGCTCCTGACTTTACTTTGCATGCTTTCCTTTTGAAGTTGAATTTTCTCTTAGATCACACATTATTCTGATTTATTATAAATGTTTCTATTCCATAATTAAATTAGAACTTAATTTTTTAATGAAGATGAGGGGAGGAGCGCTAGATATGTTCAAGTGGATAAATTCTAGTAGTAAAATAATAGATTTAGCATGTTTGCATCCTTCTCCTGTTCCAAAAACAAATGATTGTGCAACATTTGTTCTGTGGTGAAGTGCTCTTAATAATTAAATGTGTGTGTGTGTGTGTTTCCTGGCAGATGTGGACGAGTGCTCGGAAGGTAACGGCGGATGCCAACAGATTTGTGTCAACATGATGGGCAGCTACGAGTGCCGCTGCAGAGAAGGATTCCTCCTGAGTGACAACCAGCATACGTGCATCCAGAGGCCTAAAGGTCATTCACCTTGACACATGCAGTAGACGGGTCACAGAGATTAGTTTGTTGTTCAGCTTCAGAACTTTTAGGCTCAGATTTCAAGTAATATGTAGGTGATGATGTTGTTAAGTATACCTGCAGCTCTGCTGCATTAAACAGAGAATGGGATCAGCCTAACGGGTCCTAAAGGAAGGTGAAAAAAGCAGTCTCCTATCTTAAAAGGGGCACAATAAAAGTGAACAAGGATCAATCTTGTTTTGTTTCTTCCCACCCTTTCAAATTGAACCAATCTAATGCTTGGCAGCAGTTTAAGGTATGTGTGGTATGAGCGTGGCCCTACGGGGGACTGCGAAGACTGAAAACAATTAAAGGTGTAGCCTGGGGCAGACACACCTCTTGTTTACAGAGCGTTCCTGAGGGATGGAGACGTGACATGAAAAGATCCAACCTGCTCTACAGCTTTCTCACCACTCTCAGCGGTGCCGCAGACATGCACACATTCATAAAGTCAGCCTAAGTTGTCAGGAAATATCTCTGTGTTGCATCTATCCTGCAGCTGTGTTCGGTAGCTCCGCCCATTACAAGGGCTGCTTTTTAGTTTAAAACTGTTTATTCTGCAGCATCCTTCACTAACATCTTCAGTTTGGGGCATATGAAGGTTTTAAGACAATTATAAATTTAATTTTTTTATTTTTTGTTACTGACAGACTTTTAAAAATGAATATTATTTCATGGTGTTTTAATGTTGGTTATAAAATATTGGAAGCTGAAAAAGTTTATAGCATCAGACAGACCGAAGAGCTATTTTCATGATGCATTCCAGGGGAATTATCCAGCAGATTTCTCAGATCCATCAGCTCTGGTGATGCTGTAGATCTTTAAACAGACAGATGTTCGCCGTGTTTTAATAAACCCAAACAGCCGCTGCAGGATCTGAGTGGATTCTGGCCTCAGCCTTCCTCGTTGCTCCTCGGTCTTTTGTACGCTAAATGCTCGTGTGGGACTCATTAGATTGTGATGTTCCTGAGGAGACTGGATGGTGAAATGATGATCTTGGAAGTCAGATTTATGAGATCAGCTTAGCCTTGTGAACTGTCAATGTTTGCATTTCATAAAAGCCATGTTGTTCTGAGCAGTCCAAAGCCAGATGATGAGTTCGTAAAGCTCAGCTGTCATATCGGAGCTGTCAGAGGCAGATTTTGGGCTGTGGTCTCATCTTCCCAAGCCCCTCCCATCTTTATTTCACTTACTTTTTCCCTTCTTGATGAATGTTTCCAGTTCCTGTTAAAAATCCATTTTAATATTCATTTAGTCATTATTCCTTCCAGATGACACACCATAGGATCTAGAGATTGAAGCTGCCATCAGACTTCCCTCACTCATCAGACAGGCGCCCTTTCATTGTTTCCGTAGATGTGGGAGACTTACGGACACAACAACCGCTCATCTGCTTATTATTACTGCTCTTATTACAACCGCGTGTGCCTGAAGGATATTGGAAGTGGTTAGGAAGTAACTTAGTTGAGTTGTTGGGCAACAGCCCTGCAGAATTGCTACAAGTATCAAGAATCATTGAGAAAAGGAAATTTGGTTTAAATGCAGCCCTCTGCGTATCCTGCCAGCCCACCTCTCAAAGAGCAAAACCAGGAGAACAGCACTTTTAGGAGGTTTATTGTCGTCATTAAAGAGGCATCAGTTTTCCATTTCTTCCATCAATAGGTCAGGTGTTCTTTGGGCAACCTACGTCTGTCTGGGTGCAGCAGAGAGCTGCTCGCTGCACCGACTGCCTTTCCTCCTGATGATGCCGAAGCTTTGCTCGGAGGGGAGCTTGTGCCAATTAGGCACCAGAGGTCCTACAGCTTCTCGACTAATGATGAGTCTGCTGCTGGCCTGTCTCCTATTACACCTGCCCCTTCCCCCTCAGCAAGGGTAGCTTTGGCCAAATGACTTTCTCCATCATATAGCCAGCCAAAATGTAACAGTTCATTTATTCCCTTCAAACATCTCCGGCGGCGGGGAACTGCAAGGCTTTCAGTCCGGTCAAGGTGGTTAGTAGTTGAAGGGATCAAGAAATGTTCCACTGCTTTACTTTTTGATTTATTTCCTTCTTTATTTCAGAGGACGACAGGGTTGTATGTGCACAGGATGAGATCCAGCACAGTGGAATTCAGAGATTTTGAGCTCAGTCAGCCCACACGTTCATAATGTCAGACCTGTTCGTTTGGGGGAAATCCGGCTGGCCAATTATCTGGAGTGTGCACTGACGAGTGGGTGCATGCAAGTCACCCGTTGTAATTTATCTACCCAGTCCATCTATTAGTTCAGAATGCTTAAAATTGAATTATCCACTGGTCAGCCACACAATCAAAACCAGGTGCTGTGAAACCAGTGTTCCACTGGGCGTTGACTGATGACTACTAGTTAAAAACACTAAACCTCAAGAAAAGGTTAGTTGGGACTCATGACACGTTCTGACTCAGAAATTAAATGAAAAGGGTTTCAGACATCCCAGCAATCTTTCAATCATGTTCAAAATTCCAGCAATTCAAAGTGAGGCTGGCTGGCTTTAGAGGTTTAAAGCTACATTCGCAAATTTGGAAAGCAAATTACCTTAAGACATTTTTTCATGCCTCTTAACAACCTTCTAAAATTGTATAGCTATAAATAAAAAACAAAAACAAAAAAATATGTATTAAGTGGTTTGATCTCCAAGTGGAGCTTGGAGTAGAGCTGCTGCTCCTCCACGTCCAGAGCAGAAGCCTCCTTAAGCGTGACAGGGAATTCTATGCTGCTTTTCCTTATTGTGACATCACAATAAGGAACAATTTCTATTGGCTCCACAAAGTTAATGTTTCTTGAAACCAAATTCTGGTGACAGATGTAAGATTTGCATAAAATGTCCCTTTCTAGGGAAGTCAGCAGAAACAAAACCACTACGACTCTTTATGGGTGTCCTGCTAGCTGGTCTTGAGCAGTTTGCTGTGGATCCTCCATGTTTTTGCAGATTGAGTTTGTTGTGGATTTTTATTAGCATCTGGAGAATTTAGAGCAGGATGAAGCTTTTGACATGCTATTAGTTCATTTCTGTGTCGTAGAGGCATGCCGTGTCCTGTTTGGAGAGACTTTTATTATGCTTGAAGGAAACAAGAACAATCTTTTAAAATTTGCTAGAAAGAATTTTTTAGCAGACCATTTCAATGTGAGAAAATAATGTTTTTCAGTCATTCACCTGTCAGCTGCTGCACAGAAATCATAGCGAGACCATCCAACCAAACAGGCAGGCAGAGATGTGACATTTATCAATAGGTTGAGTCTTCAGATTTCAGCTTCCCGGTTAAAGCCAATCAGTATGGATCAAGTGTGTCTGGCATTGTGATGAAAGCCACAGCATAGTATCAAGGAGTCTGTAATGTAATCATCATGGCGGTGTGAAATTTGAAAGTATTTAAAACTCATTGCAGAGGAAACAATGTGATTACATGAGCCCCAAGGCCCGACTGTCAGCTAGTGTTTCTGCTGCAATCTTTAATGGGCCGGTGAACCAAGGTCTTCCCAGTGCAGGAAAACGTAGATTAGGAACAAGTCGTCAAACAAATGAGTTTATTCTGTAGCAGGAACATGACGATTGAAACAATGTTAGCAAATCTAACCTGATAGTGTCAGCTTTTACCTGATTCAAATCACAAGTGCTGCTTATGAAAAAGTATTTGTTGTCAGTAAAAACCTTTTTCTGTGTTCCCCCCCCCACACACACACACACACACACACACACACACACACACACAATCATTCATTTCACTTTAACCCTGCTGGAGGCAGACAGACATGCTCTGTTTAAATGAGGACTGTTGCACGATGACTCTGGGATATGCGTTTGGTCAGGACTGCAGCAGATAAATGGACAATTCCAGTAAATGAGATGACATTTGTAACACATATTCACATCATATTGTCAGTTACTGTCATTCTCCGGGGAAGACATTCCCTCTGTAAGGCAGGCCCAGGGTCAGTGAATCATGTGTTATCACACATTTGTCCTTTTCTTTCCTCTAATCCTAAAATGTAATATCCATGCAGCACATTCACATAACACTGTTGTGAGGTAATGCTGCGTCTGCTATCGGAGACTACAGAGGAGGATTCTATATAGGACTATTTGATTATGCTGATATCTTGTGATGTTTCCAGTTGTGCTGGAGCCAGCAGAGTTCTCATATGTTCCCCCTGTTGCTTATCAATAATCCTGCCCTCCTGCCTGCCTCTCTGTCTGTGCGTTGGCCACAGAACTGTTTTTACAAGTGCAGAAGTCGCTGCTCCACTGCTCTGCAGCCCAACCGTATAACCAGGCTCTTTTCTCATTCTAGGGAACTGGAGCAAAGGCTTTGAACTGCAGACACTAAGACACAAGAGACTTTGTTTTCCTTCTTTTGTCTCTGCTTTTTTCTTTCTCTCTGTTTGTGTCTTTTCCACATTATCTTGTCTCATCCTCCCTCGTTGTTGAGCCGTTCCCAAGCCCTACACCTAGCCTCACCCTTCAACAATATACATCTGTGGCTGGAGTTTCTGCAGAGGTCTGCAGACTTGCTGCTGAATTCTCCTCACCTCATTTGAGACGGGCATCCCTTTTACTTGTGGGATCCTTCAAGGCCATCCCGAAGCTAGCTGGCCCAGCACGCTGCTGCTGCTGCTGCCTTGGTGAGGACCAGAGAGTGTTCCCCCCTCCAATACTTGGCTGTCATGCCTCAATCACAGACCCAGGCTGAGCTGTGCAGAGACTGATACCTGCTGTAGCTGCCTCTGGCTTTGACTTTGAAAAGCAAAACTTGCGTGTGATACCTTACAGCACCTCATTTTGTGTGTGTGTGTGTTGAATACTGCTAGCAGCCTGGTTTTGTTCTGCTGTAGTGTCTTTTGTGTTGGGAGGGTGCCGGGCTCCTTCAGGACAGCACAGAAAGATGACCTTGAGAGAAAAAGAGCAAGAGCTAAGGAGAGAGTGGCACATTCCCAGCAGGTGCTGCACAACTGCGACACAGATGGGCAGAATCCCAGCGTGCGTGTGCAACATGCATACATTATGCAAAATGCCTTCACAGTGCCTAAAAACCAGTTGACATGCACACTATTAGATCAAAATGCAAGATATTCTCAAGAGACTTGTACTTATTCTTTCTTTTGGCCCAGTAAAGTATATAATTAACTGCCCACTACTCCAGATAGGTTGGAAAACAGTTTTAATTTTAACGCCAAAACACAAAATGAAGGTATCCCTTGCAAAGCTCCTGCAGCTTTTTTATGCCGGGGTGTTAGATGAAGATGATTTAATGGTGAGAAATTAGATTTCTAATTTTGTCTAACTCTATGTATAAATGTAACAGAGATATTTTTCAGTGAACTGTAGCGACCATCTTTAATGAGGTTGACTCTGAAAATGAATGAGTCCTTTCTGAGAGTCTCATTAGAATCCCTCTAGAAGGCAAACAACGTTGTCACCTACTTTCTGACAACTACCAAGTGCAACACTTAGCCCTGTGGTGGTAGCGTGTATTTGTGCTGCTGTCGTTTCCATCCACTCCTTTTTTATGCTTTTAAAGTAAAATGAGCAACCTCAACAGGGCTCATGAAGCTGCAGAAGCTCTGACACCCAAACCAAACGGTAGCACTCGGATGGATTTTCTTGCTGCTCCATGAACCGATTTAGTGAGGAACAGTTACTTCATCCAGCGGCTCATTGCCCCATCTGACCATCTGCGCTGCGGCTCAGCTCGAGCCGTCCAGTTGTTTCCCCGTCCTCCTTTCCATGCGCTGACATTTTTATCTTCCCATTAAAACTTTTAAAGGCCCATTATCTAAGAGGAAGGAATGTTGCTTTAATAGTGTGGTAACTCCATTCTTGGGCCCCTTCTTTTTACTTTGTATCCACCCAAATCTTGGTGGTGGCTTAAATTTCTCCAGCAAAGAGGGGACTGTCTCCACTCTGAGATGGGTGACAGCAGCACGTGTTTTCAGTGCTCACAACAGACTAAACCCTTGGCATGCCTACTCCTGTCTCCTCTCTGCATGACTCTTCAGTTTAGGAGAAAAAGTAGTTTTGTGCTGAATAATATGTTTTGTGGCATCTTTGGCTCTTTTGTCTGATGATTGCAGCAGTTGGCATCTTAGCGGGAGTAATTAATTTTCTTCATTAGTACCGTTTTTAATGTTGTGTTTAAACTCTTGGCTTTTCTCTCATTAAGCAGGTTTTAAATCTGAGGAAATGTCACTCAGAGTCTGTAGTTTTGTCTATGCCATACACACACACACACACACACACACACACACACACACACATATATATATATATATATATATATATATATATATATATATGTGTGTGTGTGTGTGTGTGTTTTTGGTTGTACGTAACAACGCCATAGTTCTTCTTTCAAATAATTTTTTAACGAATATTTTAAATAAAGTTGATGTTAGAAGCACAAATTAAACTGTTTATTTGTCCATTTTATTATAAATATCTTTCACAGCCATCTGCTTAACAGAAGAAATTTATTTTTAGCAGGCTTTTCGATAACCGGCTCCTTGCTATACCTTCTAAACCCTTCTGTTTGTACTTATAGTGCAGATATAAAAGTTTACTGGCTACTGGCAACAGCGTCACCTCTAAGTGTCAGGTTCAAAGGTCACACTCTGTGCTGGGAGAACAAAGTTGTGGGTACTTGAACACACCCTTTATTGCAATATTCCCTTTTCACTCTGAGCTCAGTAGCTGGATGTGTTAAGCTGTGTGAAAAACCACATCCCCTCTGGGTTGCTCTTTAGATGACATTTGAATAGGTTTCACTCAGCTCCAGGTCTGCTTCCTGACCAGATTTCTGAATATAAATTAGGTTGTAATAAATAGAAATTGGTGCTGCTGGTCAGGAGATTGTTTTAGAGGTAGATCATGTGTGGGATTTCATTCTTTTTTATTTTAGCCATGCTCTCAGAGAGAAGAAGATCCAGGTTTTAGCCCCAGTCTGACAGACAGACAGATGCATAGATGTGTTTCCTGTTCTGTCTGCAGATAAACACACATTAAAGTTTTTCTCAATTGCTAAAGCACAATTCCTGAAACCTTGCTCCCTTTTCTCAAAACATTAAACACAAAACCTCAGCTTCAAGCACGATTTACAAAACCTCTTATTTCTCTTGCAAAATAAAACTTTCGCCTCAAAACAGTTTTAGCTGTGCTCAAAATCAAACACTACTCTCAAATCATAAACAAATTACTCAAAATTACATACACCATCAAGCGGTCAGTAAACAATACACCAAAAAATAGAAAGCACAATGTTAAGGGCCATGCAATTTGTTTATTGTATCATATACAGCCTGCAGTCCATTGTGCTACAGTGTTCAATGAGAAAAACTGTACATTCAGTTCAATTAAAAAATACTTTATTAATCCCAGAGGGAAACTGATTGCTGTAGTAGATCAGAATAATAATAATAATCAAGTCATCAAAGAGTTGTTGTATATTACAATGGCTGTTGGCAGGAAGGATCTCCAGTAGCGGTCAGTGTTGCAGCGAAACTGAAGAAGCCTCTGACTGAAGACACTCTTCCGTTGTCGGACAGTCTTGTGAAGAGAATGCTCAGGGTTGTCCATCATTTTCTTGATTCTCTGGAGAATCCTTCTTTGCATTATCTCCTCCAGTGGTTCCACAGTCGTCCCCAGAACAGAACCAACCTTTTTTATTAGGCTGTTGAGCCTTTTCAGGTCCCTGCTTCTGATGCTGCTACCCCAATAGACAATGGCTGAAGAGATTACACTCTCAACAACAGACTTGTAGAAGATCTGCAGCATCTTGCTACAGACATTGAAGGACCTAAGCATCATCAAGAAGTGCAGTCTGCCGTGTCCCTTCATGTAAACGGCTTTGCTGTTCTTTCTCCAGTCCAGTCTGTTGTCCAGGTGAACTCCAAGATATTTGTATTCCTCAACCACCTCCACTTCTTCTCCCATGAAGGAAACAGTGTTTGACTCCACCCTGTTTCTTCTGAAGTCTAAAATCATCTCCTTTGTTTTGTTCACATTCAAGGTAAGATGATTGTTTCCACACCATGCCACAAAGCTCCACCAGCTCTCTGTACTCAGCTTCCTGTCCATACACCCGACAACTGCAGAGTCATCTGAGTATTTCTGTAGATGACAGGCGTCTGATTTGTACTGGAAGTCTGAGGTGTACAGGGTGAAAAGGAATGGTGAGAGTACAGTCCCCTGTGGCGCTCCAATGTTACTGATCACCTGGTTTGATGTGCAGTTCTTCAGCCTCACAAACTGTGGTCTGTTTGTCAGGTAGTCTTTAATCCAGGCGATAGTTGAGGCCCCCACCTGTGTCTTCTGGAGGTTCTGGCAAAGTACATCAGGCTGAATTGTGCTAAATGCAATGGAGAAATCAAAGAACATGACCCCGACAGTGCTGCCTGCTTTGTCCAGATGACAGTGGATTGGTTGAAGCAGCTGGATGATGGCATCTTCAACTCCAACTCCATGGCGATAAGCAAACTGCAGCGGGTCCTGATATGTTCTAGTTTGCTTATTCAGGTGGACCAACATGAGTTTCTCCAGGGCCTTCATGATGTGGGATGTCAGGGCAACCGGTCTGTAGTCGTCACTGACTGATGGGCGAGTTTTCTTTGGAACTGGAACAAGGCAGGATGTCTTCCACAGGACTGGAACCTTCTCCTGGGCCAGGCTGAGGTTGAAGAGGTGCTGCAGAATCCCACAGAGCTGCTCCGCACAGGCCTTCAGTACCCTGGGGCTGACACCATCTGGACCTGCAGCCTTGTTCCTGTTCAGTCTCTCCAGCTGCCTCTTCACCTGACTTCTAGAGACAGATAGGTGGGAGGGGGAGGTAAATGGGGCAGCAGCATCTCCTGACTTGGTTAAAGACAGATTTATAGAACCAGAAGAGTCCATGACTGCGCTAGAGGACAAAAGAGCTGGCGTGTGACAGGAAAATGTTGGATCAGAGGAGGATGGGATGTCTGATTGGCTGGGGACAGGCGAGGAGGATGCTGGGTTTGTTCCTGAACTGAACCTATTTAAGAACTTGTTCAGTTCATTGGCTGTGTCCAGGCTGCCATCTGTGCAATCCTTCCTCTGCTTGAAGCCTGTGATCTTCTTCATCCCTGACCAGACAACTCTGATATTGTTCCTCTGTAGGTTGTTTTCCAGCTTCTTCCTGTATGCCTTCTTGCTGTCTCTGATCTTGATCTTCAGTTGCTTCTGTATACTCCTCAGTAATTCCCTGTCTCCCTCCTTGAAGGCTCTTTTTTTCTCATTTAGCAGATTCTTCAATTCACTGGTGATCCAGGGTTTGTTATTAGCGAAGCATCTCACTGTTCTGGTGGGTATTATATTATCCACACAGAAGTTTATATAGTCAGTGACACATCCAGTCATAGCATTGATGTCCTCTTCATATTCTTGGCAGAGAGTCATCCAATCTGTGGTCTCAAAACAACTCTGCAGGGCTTCTTCAGCGTCCTGTGACCATTTTCTAACAGTTCTTCTTGTCACAGGTTGCCTCTGAACAAGTGGTTTGTATTCCGAGCAGAGAAAAACAAGATTGTGATCTGATTGTCCCAGAGGAGGTCTTGTTTTGGACATGTATGCATTCTTTACATTTGCATAACACAAATCCAATGTCTTGTTTTCTCTGATGGAGCAGCTGACAAACTGTTGAAATGTTGGAAGTGCAGCAGAGAGCGAGGCATGATTAAAATCACCAGATATAGCCACAAAATGCATTGGGGTGCTGGGTGTGTAGCTTAGCGACAACGGAACTGATGGCATCACATGCATTTTCAGCAATGGCTGAAGGTGGAATATAAACGGTTGCCAAGACAACACTGGTGAACTCTCTTGGCAAATAATATGGGCGACAACTTACTGCCAAGAGTTCAACATCTGGGCTGCAGAGATGACATTTCACTGAAACATGACATGACATATACAGCCTGCAGTCCATTGTGCTACAGTGTTCCATGAGAAAACAGTACATAAAATGAAAAACATCAAAGGACGAAACGTGTAATCAATGGGCCTCTTCTTGTCTGTGGGCTGGGTCAGGCCACAGCATTTCATCGACATCACATGCAATATTTTCCCTCCTGAAGCTCAAATTGGGTTGCACTCTAAGTCCTGCTTCCCTCATTGTCAGCCCATGGACAACAACATGGCCAATGGTGTTGCTCACATTTCATTGGATATTTCCCCTCTTTGTCATGCTCTTCCTCTTCGTCCTCCTCTTTCTCTTTCTTGCCCTCCTCCTCACCCCCCCACCCCCACCCCCTCCCGTCATCCTCCCCCTCTCACATGATGTCTTCTATCCATTGTCACACTTTTTCATTCCCACCTTCAACAACCTGTCTTATCTCTGAACTTGCTTATGTTAGTTGTCACATCATTTGAAACAAGTGAAATTGATTTTGACTGATGGAGTTCAATCAATGACATTTGTGCTCTTGTTATGGGTAAATGTGTTCCACTTGTGTTTACCGTTATGGACGACATGTACATTAGAGTGCAGAATGTGTTTTATGAATGAGAATGTGTTTAGAGTTTTTGTAAACCGTGTGAAATGGTTTAAGGTTTTGACAACAGGCTCAACAGTTAGCTTAATGAGTTCAAGCAACTGAGAACTTTCTTCAGTCAATGGATTTTAGTGTTATGGCAATTGAGAAAAACTGTAGACTAACTGGGAAATAAGGTTAACTGAGAAACAGGTTTTTTTTGTTGGTATTTTTGAAAAACGATTGGATTGAAGTCCAGTCAGGTCTATGTCAGACTGAGAATTAACCTTCGTGGACTCACTCTTCTTGGCTCATGACGGGTAAGGCTGTTGTTGGTTTAGCATCTAGGAGAGAGCAGCGTGCATCTCGGCTAATAGAAGCTAACTAACTAACGTTCAAGTAGCAGCAGTCCTCTCACAAAGGTGGATATCATTGGGCCAGATAAGTGTGTGTATCTGAGGGATATTATATGTGTGGATTTGGGAAATGTGGATGGGGAAGGGGGAACAGTCTATTTATGAGTCTCACGGCCTGTGCAAAGAACCCATTTAGCATACTGGTGGTTCTGTAATTGATGCATAAAAGGGGTGGAAGGGGGCGCTGATAATGGGAGATCGCTCTGCATATGCAGATCTCTTCCAGGGACGGAAGAGGGGCGCCAAAAGTCTTAGTTGTACCTTTGGCAATCCAGTTGAGTTGTCGCTTCTCCTTGGACGTGCAGCTGCCAAACCAGAATGTCAGTTCACAATCAGGCAAGATGTCCAAATATCAGGAAATAAGACTCCAAATCCTGTCATCTTCTTTTCATCTCCTATCTGGCTTACTTGTACTTCCTGAAACAGGAGTGCCAGAGCTTTTTCTCACAGAGATTGACTCACAAGTCATAGATTTATAGTAGAGAACACTGGGAATGCAGCAAACAAGTTAGTGAACTTGGTCTTTAAATAAATTGATCTGGTATTCCCTATTCATAATCTCTCAGTTCTGCTTCTTGATAACTCCTCATGTCTAACAGCTCGTTTTCTCCCCAAGAAGGTTAACAACATCTGAGAGGACTGAGTAACCTTCTGAAGTAATGGGCAGTGTTTTACTTAGAGGTCAGAGTCAGCTCCTGACAGATTTCAGAGTCACAATCACATTTTTGTCATTGATCCAGCATCCCGGTACAACGAAATCTCGTTCAGCACAACCCGTCCAAGAGCAGACATGCAGCACATAAAAACACATAAATGGAGATAGACTTGATATTCAAATCAAAATAAAAAAATTCATAAAGAATAAAGAAATGCTGACCTCCACAGGCCCTGCACTGTCAGCAGATTTCATAGCAGATTCATTGAGACGTCGTTTTGTTCACATCCTCACTTTTTTGGGAATAGATGACAATTACATCTTGTTTTTAAATGATGCAAAGAGAGAGGTTTGTAGGGGAGTCTTTAGTGGAATGGTTTGTCTGAATATCACTGCAAAGTGGAGCTTCAGCAGAGAAAGGCAGATGGAGTACTGCATACGTTTGTTTATGGTTGAAGTCAAGGAAATTATCACAATAAAATTATGAAATACCATCTCTCTCTCTCTCTCTCTCTCTCTCTCTCTCTCTCTCTCTCTCTCTCATATTTCTCATATTTGTGTGTGATGTATTTACAGACCATCATCACCAATTATGTCAACTCATGAGTTCACAGCCCTTTTCTACCCCTCTCAGTACAATCTCTCTCTCTCTCTGCAGGAGAGTGTAACTAAGTTTTCACATCTTCCTCATTTCTTTTCTTTGCGGGGGATTACTTCAATTAAAATGACAGGTCTACGGGATCAGCTCCTGCTGGGAGTTTCATCCTTTCTGCTGGCAGCCTTCTTTTTATAGTCTGAAAAGACTGAACATGTTCCAACAGGCGCTCCGGTCTTTTGTGGAGGGGTTTCTGGGCATGTCAGTCACCAGCAGTAGGCATTTGCTGCACTGCAGGGTCAGAATGCATAACAGGCATCTGAATACTTTTTAGACCACTTACCAACACTGTAATGTTTTAACCAACCTCCTAGTTAACTCAACGGTCTGTGGCTTTTTACACCGGTGTGCAATTTTTAGAAGACAGACTTTCTTTACTTATTCTGCTTTTTTTCTGCATCACAGTGCAACCAGAAGGCACGAAGGAGGGGCCCACTTGCATGGACAAGAATCACGGGTGTGCACACATCTGCAGGGAAGCACAGAAAGGTGGCATCTCCTGCGAGTGCCGACCAGGATTCCAGCTCACCCGTAACATGAAGGACTGCAAATGTAAGTTTGTTCACCGGCCCTCGGATCACGGCTAACAGTTGGGAAACAGGCTGGTGATGCAACATCATTCATTCCACACACAACTGCTTCAAAAGTTTGAAGTTGGCATTTATGTTGCATCACCGAGCTGTTACTAACCTCAACAATCCTTGTGAAAAAAATACTAACAAAACCTGGAAGTTTAATAAGAGGAGAGTGTGTGTGTGTGTGTGTGTGTGTGTGTGTGGGGGGGGGGGGGTCATTTACACAACTGGGACAAGTGTGGAGGTTAGTCGAAGGGGACAGCTCTGACAGACAGCACACACTTCCTGTTGCTGTGCAACAGAGATCCTCCTGTCAGAGCTGGGGCCAGGGCTGATGGGGGATTTGTCTGTGTTTGGATAAGGATCGGAGAAGTGTTATTCTATAGTTTTTCTGTGACAGCCCAGGAAAAGGGCAAAAGGTGTTAGGATAGTAAGGTGCAGACAGAATGACGATAGAAGCCTCGGCTCTATTGTGCTTCTTGTTACTCCGTCATCACAGGTGTGTGAAACGAGTCAGTGCGCCTTTAAGTTCTGCTTTATATGCATGTATGTACTTAGATTAATATGCAAACAGGGAAACGTTTTAACAGCAGGATTAATGAAAGACATTTAAATGAAAACAAAATTGGAAACATGCTCATTTCTTTTACATTTGGAGTTAAAAATGCTAACTCAGCAGCTTGATTTGCTCATGTTGGAGTTTTAAAATTTGATCTCAGGTTCTGGTTCAGTTCTTTCGCTGCAATGAATTTTTCTCATTTCTTAATTTTTGTTCATTTCTTATTTGAATGTGCATAAAGTAAAAGGCAGTTTTACTGTTTTGACTGTCAGCTGCAGTAATTATCTGTTCAGTAATTTTGTCATCAGAAAGACAAAAAATCAAACATAAAACACCAAAGCAGGAATGTGTTCATCTGTCCTGCACCTAAGTTGTCCGTGTGAGCTGCTTAGTTCTAAAAAACATATGAAAAGGTCTACCGTCATCTTGTGATGATAAAAGTGCAGTATAATAAACAATAAAATAAAAATAAACATTTTGTTAGGAAATGTGTTCCTCTGGCTCTTCAATACATTTGGTTGATATAGAAAAGCCAGTTTGCTGTGGGAGTCCACAATCAGTGGAGACACAAAATTGTGATCATTATGAGTTTTTATTGCAGGCTAAACATGAAAATAGTCTCCTACACCTATCTCTTACATTAGCATCTGATAGAAAATCAATGGTGAAACTTTAGGATTTGAAAATCCTGACAGATCTGCATCGCACTTATAACTTTCATGGACTCACCCATCTTTACTCACGACGAGGAAGGTTGTTGTTAGTTTAGTGTCCAGGAATCAGCAGAGAACGTCTCGACTCGTAGAAACTAGTCAGCATTAGCAACTCCCCCACACAGCAGAACTCCTCAGGCTTGTGTTATTTGTGCAGATAAAATATCAGTGTTGCAGTGCAAACACAATCAGTGGTAAAGTCGTGTTGCTGTTAGTCATCAGAGGCAGGATGTCCAAATATCAGGAAACAAGACTCAAAATCCACAGACAGCCTACACGTAGACGCCCCTTGGACTTGCGCTGCCTAATGGAGTTGGCACAGGGGTTCCCATTCGCCCCCAGTGCATTTATTTCTACTGAGGAAGGTGCTTATCCAACTAAAAACCACATTTTATTATGCTTTTTCATAAAGGCATTATGGTATGGCATGAAATTTAAAATATAAATAAATATCAAATCACAATAAGTAGGCTGGAAAAGTCAGTAGTAATCCCACGTGATCTGTTTTCAAGTGTGCCAGTTTGTTGCAAACGTAGGCTGCACACAAAAAACAGGCATAGTTGCTCACTCTGCTTGGACTCCAGTTTGGTTTGGAGAGGGAGGAACCCACCCACTATGGCGGCAACGCTGTTATGCTCTCCCACGCCCAATGGGGGTGTCTACGTATTCATGTCTATGCTCCAAATCCTGCCGTCTGAATACTTTCTCCTCCAGCTGACTTGTACTGAAACCGGCGGATCTAAGGCTATCATTCCCACTAGAAACCACTGCAAATGTAAAACAAGTGAACCATACCTTTAATTTTGTCTGCATTTGTTTGTACTTTGTTCTTATTTTATCCACCGGCCCCTCCCTAAGTTGCTAGACAGAAACTGGACTTACAGATGCACGCAGCAGCTACACAACTAAATTGCCAGGAAAGTTTGTCACGTAGATGTTTTGGAATTTTTTTTTAAAAATTTGCAGTTTATAGGACAAAATGGTCAAATATGGATGGTCAAATATCCATGAAACGCTTTTCTGTGCTCCTCCTTGACTTACGTTTGTGTTAATGCCTTTGACAGTGACGTGTAACTATGGTAATGGAGGATGCCAGCACATCTGTGAGGAGACAGACCACGGTCCTAAATGTTCCTGCCACATGAAGTTTCTTCTGCACAGCGACGGGAAGACGTGCGTAGGTGAGTGATCTCAAATGCTAGGAGCTAAAATTACATCACTGTAAGAAAACGTCAAATGATGCAAAAGAAAAATCGGGTTTGACACAGGACTTAGATTTCTGTAACTACATTGCTAATTATATTTACGGATGCGTGACATACAAGGTCAAAAGGCTGCCACTCACGTGCTTCTTCTTCTGCTACTTCAGTAACATCTCCATCCCTGCATCTGCTTTTGCTTCTCCTCTTCCTGACTTCCTGCTCTTTCTCCTCTGATTTTCAAAGTTTTGTCAGAAACACACATCCTCTATAAGCCCTTGGGTCATTTCCTCCTCTGCTTCCTGTCTGGGATTAACTCACACACCTGACCGGCATGTAGCCATGTTTGTCTGGGCTGACTGAAAATCATTCAGCTAATCCGGCACGCTGAGATGTCACGAAGGGCACATTTTATTCAGACTGAATCCCAAAGATATTATGATGGATGAACTAGGAAGTTCTTCACTGAAGTTGGGTGAGTGTGAATGTGGGCTGGACCAGAACCTCTGCTTTATCTCAATATTCAGCTATTTGCTAACAGGGCAAACCCTTCCAGTCCATCCTGCCTGTGATGGCAACTGAACTGAGCTGGATGGGAACTTCTTTTTTTTACAAACACTAACACAGAGTTTGGAATGTGCTCTCAGTGGAGCCTGGAGACATTGCTGCTTGGTTTTGGTGGCTGTTAAGTTTGAGAGCTTGGTTTGAGCAGGGCCTGCTTGGCTCCGCGTTTCTGGATCCCTGTCAGAACCACAGCCCAGATGAGAGCCAGACCCATGTCAAGGTCTGGTCAGCCAACCTGTCATTATTGCCGTACCCCAGTAGGCCAAGACGATACCACCAAGCTGACCTCAACCAAATTATATGTCTTTGCCAGCCTTATTCAAGGCAGAGCAAATGTGCATTTGTTGTGCCAGATTAGGAAGCACTCAGCCAGTTCAAATGTCTGATTTCCCCCGCAGAGTCTGGGGTTTCAGCGGCGGGAGACTTCTCCACAGTCGACTCGTGCCTGGTCCATCTCTCTGACTCTGTTACTTAATAAAACCTCAGTAAAACAAAATCTGTCAGGAGAAGGTGGATGATCCCAAAACCTCACACTAAATCTGCGTTCCTTAACAAAACAGGTTTACAAAAAGGAGACATGACAACTTGCTTTACCTTAAAGTGACGGTGTATATTTTCCCTGGCGATAGGGGGAAGTATATACCTAGATCACTGAAAGAAAGCTGTATTTTTGTGTTTGAGTAAGACCTTACCAACGGATTAGGGTCAAAAATCCCTGGGAGTGCATTTTTAAAACAAGTACTTTGCCGCATCGCAAAATGACAGCACCTCAGACAACCTTTCATCACTGGCACAGAGCGAAGAGGTAGATGTAAAACATTTATCAATGGTGAAAGTTTTGTAACTGCTTGTTGCTAGTGATGCAACAGATAAAACAACTCACGGTTCGGACGCCACAGATCACATCCTTTTTCAGATCAGCAGCTCTCTACATTGTACAACACTTAGTGCAACATTTTTCTGCTCAGTTTGCAACTTTCTATAAAAATATAAGTTACAGAGCGGTCCAAATTCTGATTAAAGCAGCTTGCCTTTCCTCCTCTTTTACAGGTTTGTCCCCAACAATAGTAATGTAATAAATGACCCAGGCATTTTGCATTTGCCACCCCCTCTCTGCTGTCACAGCGGTCGGAGCTGAGCGGCGCTGCGCCGTCAAACTGGAGGAACACGCGTGTGTGTTCATTTTTGTGTTCATTATACAGGGAAACCAAAAGGCTCCCATACATGAGACTTAAATGCGATGCAGGTGGTTTTTCAAGCCCCTGTCCTTCTTCGCCATTGAGCACCGCTGTGCTTTACTTGCTTGGATTGAACAGGTGGCGTCTCGTCCCTCCATGTGACCGAACCATAGAGAGAGATCCGTGTGGATCATGTTTCAAATAAGAACTTGTGTTTTGTTCTCAGAGACTTAAACCCGCTCCCACATATTTTAGACCAGATTTTATGGTTATGTGTTTCAAAGCCGCCAGTAAAATTGGGCAACATTGAATTCATTTTCAACATTTCAATAGATATTTCCAGAGATCAATGGTAAAAGCTACACATCGTCTCCTTAACCCAAACTAATTTTCATCCAAGTGTTTAAAAATATGCCACAAAAACATACAATACTTGTAATATTTGTGACATTTTAGCATGCTTTCATTAAAATGAGTATTACCTCTAAACAACATCTAATGAAACAAACATTTGTTCTTTATATTGATTGAGAGATGTTTGATTCATTTGTAGCCTTTATTAATTGAATCATTCACATAAGAACCAAAAACAACTTTTTCTTCTCTGTATTCTTCAGTTTGCTGCAGCTTCTATCCTGCAGGTGTCTGTTTTGTACCTAGTTCAGGCGAGGGTGTCATTTGCTTACGCGCTAACCAGAAAGACTCTTGCTGCTACCAGTTGGGTCGTAAGACCTCACAGTTTGCAGAAGTGGCTGGGATCTGATAGTGCTACAACTTGCTGAACTTCTGATGGATTTGTGTCTGTTCAACCTGTCTTTTCTGGGAATGACCTTGCCAGTCTTCAGTCCCAGGACCCTGCTGTCAGCAGGATGATCCTGTACCTTTCTGATCCAACAGCTCATTTACCTCCTTCTGTCAAGCTTGACTCCGTTCCTGAGCTCTGTGCTCTCTTTTCGTGTTCGTGTCACGCTGAGAATGGTTGAAGGGTTGCTAATGCACATCTTCCAAGCCTCCATTGTCACCTGTTCTTGTGGCACCGCAGTCCCTAAGGGGGGTATGATCACGCAAGCTCATGGCTCTCCTTCTGCTGGACACAAAGGTGTCAAGGCCACGTTCGGTGCCCTGAGCCAGGTTGCTTACTGGCCGGGGTACATCAAGACATCTCAGACTATATCTAGAGCTGTTTGGTTTGCTGTCAGTTTCAACCATCAAACCCCATCCACAGAGCTCCTCCACAAAGCCGGGAAACGTCCACACCATGGTCTGACCTACAATTTGATTGGGTGGGGCCCCTGACCAAGTCTAGCAGGGGTAACAAATACTTCTTGACCGTGACCTGTGCATTCACCAAATGGGTTGAATGTCTACCAGCACCAAACGACACGGCACAAAAAACTGCTGTCCTTGTGATGAATCACATCATCTCCCGGTTTGGTCTCCCCGCACATGTTAACTCGGATAGGGGAACTCACTTCACCTCTGAAGTGATGGAACACCTTTGGCTGATGTTGGGGGTGAAGGCCATTTTCCACATTCGTTACTGGGCCCAGTCTTCTGGCCAAGTTGAAAGGATGAACCGGAATCAAATGTTTGAATAATTTGTGATTAAATCAATGAATTTAAAATGAGAATTGTTCTTAAATTTGATTTAAACATCTTGTTCATTCAACACATATGATTATTTAAGCTTATGAGTTGTAAAGTCATGTAGGCTTCCAGTAGGTTCACTTTATTCAGAGTGAAGAATGTTGAAGTCTGGCTTCACCCAGAGATTGCAGGACCTTTGCAGTGTCAAGGTGTCTTTGCACACGAGGACACTGTCCTTCCTTGGTCAAAGAAAATGGTTAAATGGAACAGACTTGCATCACGTGACCGCGGCTTCCACGGCGGTCACGTAACATCACATGACACTTGAGACAACGTTATATTTTATACATATCCGTTTTAATATGAATATTTAACGAGCCTTTTACTTTTTAAATTGTGTATATGTTTATTAAATTAAACATTTAAGTGAGTTACTACCTGCTAGCCACCGAAGCTGCAACTACTAACCAACAACCAACCAACCAACTAACTTTGGTACGTTACAATCGCAAATAGCAGGCAGATGCAGACACACTCAAGAGTTCAGTCAAAGAGCAGGAGATGCTTTTTATAAAATCGAGTCATGTCAATGCAAACAATCACTCAAACGTGTCCTGTATGCATGCATCACCTGCAAATACACATGTGTTTACAGGCATATTCTCATATAAACACTCTGCTCTAATTTCGGGTGGTCTATTCGTTGAAGCCGGGGTGTTCGGATAGAGCTCGCTGTTTCTGGACACTGCTTGTTGGGTGAGCAGAGGTGTCAAAAGTATTCACATTCAGTTTTAAAATGACTTCTGTATAAATCGAAGCATCAATTCTAGCTTTTTACTTGAGTAAAAGTAAAAATGTACTGGTTTCTAAACTATTTAAAGGTGCAATAAGTAATCATTTTCAACTGAAACAATCACAAAACAGTCTAATGTCTCCATCATTGAAACATTTCCTCCTCAGCTGGGTGGGGGCTGATAAGTTTGTCTCCTTTTAAAAAGGCCAAAGAGGGATGTGATCTTTGTTTACAACGTGTCTCGCCTCCACACTTCCTGGTTCCAGAGCCAATCATATGTGAGCCTGTGTGGCTGCCATGTCTGCACCAGCATTTGCAATTCAACACGAGCGTTGTGGAAATAATGTTAACAAGTAGCAGGAGCAACCCTCAGGTCTTACGGAGGAGAAAGTACAGATAATTGAGAGAAATAGTGAGGAGTAGAAGTAGAAAGTTGGCAAAAAAATGGCTCCAGTGTAGTATAGATACACAAAGTTCTTCTTAGTGAGGTAATGAATCATTAGTACTTTGTTATTTGACTTTAGTGGGTGCGGGACATATTGATGAATCCAGCATGCTTTGTGGGGAAACTTTTCTCCCTTCAGCTTCTTTTTTAAACATCTGGGTCCTCAAAAAACACAAGCGGTTGTCACAACAATAATTAAATCAATAAAAAACCACATAGGGGGCTGGGGAATGTCATTCATCCTACAATATCTGAGCACAGAGTAGATCAAATATTGGGTTTGTTGCAAACCTTAAAAATAGTCTTTAAATCCAATATCTGACATGAGATGCTAATATATTTCTGCCATAGAGTTTAGCAAACGCACAGGCCACTAACCTTGTTTTAGCGTGACAGCCTAACAGCGTGAAACTAAAATGATCTGAGTGTAAACAACAATTTAAAGTGCAGATCTGAGACTGGCTGTCCCTGACTTTCTGCTTGCAGCACTAACAACCCCTCGACGTGTCTGGCTCACGGTGCTCATACTAACAAGCAGAAGCCTCCTCTTGCACGCAAACATCAAAACGGCTCTTTGTTTGCACTGTGTGGAACGTTTATTTGCATGGCTGCATGTTGCAAGGTATCACTTTTGCCTTGAGATGTCACTCTTTTCAGTTTAAACATAAAAACTGTCATCGGTTTGTTGTCAGGATTCGGTGAACAGTACCTGTTCAGCTGGAGTTAGCAGGAGGCTGGTTTGTTTTTTCAGAGGTGTCATTTTATCTCAATGTTGTCATCTCAAGTTGGCATAAACAAAGAACAAAGATAAAAGATTTAAAGCAGAAATAATCTGTTATATTTATTCAGATCACTTTGTCAGCTGAAAGTAAATGTATGATTTATCATTTTATCTAAATCAATGCAGCAGTGTAGGAGCTTCCTGTTAGACAAACGATGTGGAATCAAAACCTTTTACACTTAATTTGATTTATGTCATCATTGCTGAACAATGTTCACATGATGTGGAAAAGAAGCTTCTAGTATCTGGAGTTTTATTGGGGTTCATCTGTTGCCGCTAACAGTAAAGCTAATAAATGTGCAGCTCAAATAGAGCCAGGAACTGTCATAAAGTTTGAGAATGAAGCTAATTTGAATTGGTACAGTTATCTGGGAAAACAAAACTCATGAAACAAAATACATTTTTCATCAATGTTTTTATTTAAGAAGATTTGCACACATATCTTGAACCGGGAAAGGGTAGAGTGCCTTCTCCGGGTCAGGGATGAGGTCCTGCCCCAAGTGGAGGAGTTTAAGTATCTCAGGGTCTTTTTCGCGATTGAAGGAAAGCTGGAGTGTGAGATTGACAGGCTGATTGGTACTGCATCTGTAGCGATGCGGGCGTTGTACCGATCTGTTGTGGTGAAGAGAGAGTTGAGCCAGAAGGCTAAGCTCTCGATTTACCGGTCGATCTACGTTCCTACCGTCACCAATGGTCACGAGATTTGGGTAACACTGACAGAGGCAAGACTGCCGAGCACCGGCGTCACCTGGTCCCTCCGACCACCACCAGCAGGCAAGGTGGGTTAAGTGTCTTGCCCAAGGCCGCAACGACGGCGACAGACTGAGCGGGGCTCAAACCTGCAACCTTATGATTACAGGGAGGGCACATAACTCCTGTGCCACTGCCACACCAAAGACATTTAGAGATGTTTTTAGGTGAGAAATTAGACATTAAAAGTCGATAAATAATGTCACCCAATTAGAAGTAAGCTTACGTAGTAGTCTAGTCTCAAAGCTGTTACTTTACTTTACTAAATCAGAAACACAATATACCATTCATCAACATAGATTAATTTAAAACAGTTCAGAATTCACTAAAAAGGGAAACGAAGTGCAAACATTAAAAACGGTCAAAGCAATTAAACGTAGGACAACGATACCTAGCTACCTCATTTAATGGTGGAAAGCTAAGATGTAAAAATGGGTGTTCAGTCGGGACTTAAAAACCAACAGTGAAGGAGACTGGTGCACAGCCTGAGGCAGCTTATTGCAAAGTCTTGGACCCATCACAGATAACGTGTTATCCCCCTCGACTTAAATTTTGAGCAGGGAACCACCAACAGCTGTCTTTCAGCAGAGCGAAGCATGCGTCTGTAGAAGGCTAGTAAGGTAGGGTGGTGCAGCTCCCTGAAGAGGTTTGTACACCAATGTTAACAACTTGAATTTGGCCCTGAAATGCACCAGGAGCCAAAGTAAAGATGCCAGAATGAGTGGCATGCGCTTCCTGTGTCTGGTGCCTGTCTAGCTGCTGAGTTCTGTAACAACTGCGGTTGTTGCAACTGCTCCCTGACTGAGGCTGGCGTACAACACATTGCAGTAATCTAATCTGGAAAGAACTAAAGCATGAGTAACAGACTCTAGATGTACTCTACACAACAGGGCTTAATTCTTGCCAGACGATGCAGATTTAAAAAGCAGGACTGCACAAACTGATTAATTTGTGCATCAAACCAATCCATTCTTATCACTAAGTTATTGACGATGCTCTTCATATTAGCAGCCAAAGGTGTAAGTCGGCGCCAGAAGTTTTACAATCTGACATACCCAGAGTGAAGACTATGACCTCAGTTTTAGTGTCATTTAAGAGCAAAAAATTAGAAGCCACCCAGGCCGTAACATCCCCTAAACAGTTCAAAAGAGTAGAGATTAATCCATCCGCCCCTTGTTTAAATGGAAGGTAGATCTGACAATCATCAGCATATAAATGGAATCTCACTCCATGCTGGCAAAGGAGGAACCCCAGTAGAGGGGACCCAAATCAGATCCCTGTGGGACTCCCCACCCAAGGGGAGTAGGATTCCCTACACAAACACAGAAGGTCCTATTCCATCTGATCGCCGGTAGTCAGTGCTTGGTCAGTTCGCTGAAAATTGAATGATATTGGGAAGCCATGCTGCTAGTTTACCTCCACTGTGAAGGATAAAGTAGCGGAGGTAAAATATACTTTTCAGGGCTCATATAATGGGAATTACTGTCATCGTTAGACATCTGTAATCTAAAAGGATTTCTGGATGGTTCATGCTAACATCATTTTATGAATGTAAAGTGTTGTACACTTTACATCCTATGATTATTTTGGCAGATTCATCAGAACTTCTGAGTGTTAAACACCGGTCAATAAAGATGACCTGGCCACTCATTTCCTTTGCAGATAGCCATTAAACAAGAAAGCATTAGTTAATGTGAGGGGCCTTGCTGGAATTAGCTTATCAAACCAGTCAAGTTTCTCTAAAAAGGTTTTTCAAAGAGCCAATTTACACAGAACCAGAATCAGATTATTTAAACATCTAAAATTATATTCAACATCAGATCAGAGGAACCTCAAGTCCAGTGACAAGGTTCATTATGTTATCTCTGATGACTGATGGATTTTCTTCCAGAAACCATGTCTGAGCTCATGAAAAATCCTGCTTAATGTCTAATGCTGTTATTCCATGTTTGAGCTAATAGCTAACTGATGGAAAAGAGCAGGGGTGATGTGGATAAACTGTTATCTCACTTGATTACTGTGCAGTTCAAGTGCACAGAGAACTAAAGTGTACGTGCATGTGTGTGTGTGTGCGTGTGTGTGTGTGTGTGTGTATGTGTGTGTGTATGTGTGTGTGTGCATGCAGGGGAGAGGAGTGTCCAGTCCCAGGCAGCCCCACAGCTGTTTCCTAATGGTAAATATGTGCTCATCTGGCTCCTTGCTCTCTGGGGGTCTGTGGGTTTGGGGAATAGACTGAGCAGACTCTGATCAAGCCCCTTCCCTCACCTCTGACCTTCAGCTCTTCTTCCTCCTGTGAATGCCTTTTCAATAACAGCCTGGGTCAAACTGCACCTATCAAAAACACAGCTGCAAAGAGGCAGCATGCGACCTGCAGCATCGGCGTTATGTAACTCACCTGAGATGAGCTGCACGTTGCTTCACATGAGTGTCAGTTAGTCATGCTGATTCCTCTGGTAACCACCTCTGTATTTCTGACAACCATCTTAACTCTAACATCTTTACTTTTCTATAATTAAGACCTAAATGTTGCAGCTTTTATCCTGTGATTTTATTGAGATGTCAGATGAATGATTATCTAATTTCTTCAAAATTAATAATGAAATCTATTTATAGTTAAACTTCTTTAAGACATGCAATGAAAGTAAAAGTGGTCAACCATGGTTTTGATCCATTTATTTTCACCTGTAAGAAACGTAACGTTCTAAACTTTTTTTTTGGTTGTTAGTTTTTGGATTTTTTTTTTTGGTCTGCTTTGAAACACGGAGGAGGCTGAGACTGTTGCGATTATAATAGATGTAGTGTTTGTAACGATTTACTTTCACATTTGTTAGAACAACAACATTAAACTTTAAAAACAAAACTAGTAATGAAATCACTCTTCACAAGTCATCTTAGACACAAAATCTATTCAAAGAGCTTTAAATGTTCATTTGTCATGCAAAAGAGAAAAATGAGGAAATGGCTCTGATCATATTTGAGGATGTAAAATAAGATGCAAGTAAAGATTAATGACAGATACTTTTAAAACATTTATCTCAAGCATCAATAAGCAGAATTGTAGTCATCTGAAAGGTCTAATACTGGGAGGTCTAGAACTCTAAGGATAAGTACTTCTCTAAATGTAAAAGGTCCAGTTTCTGTATGCCATAGAGCATCATGACCATGGTTACAGCTCACCACTTGAGGATGAATTAGTACAAAAAGTGAGAGTGCTTTGAAGAGTCAGACCAAAGACTTTGTCTTTATTTTTGTTTGATATGAGTGAAATGAAGCTCACGCGATTCCAAATATTTGTCTGTGGTTCTTAACCATCATCATGGCCTATTAGCTGCTGTGAAACAGCCAGAAATGTGTCCACGATCCAGTTTAAAAGATAAATCACAAGTTCCTGGAAGCCTCCTGAAAAACACATCTGTGTAATCTTGTGCCCAAAAGAGCTGTAAAAAATCCATTTGAAGAATTTCTTCTTCTGTATTTGTGTCCAAAAGTGATTTGTTTCTCTGCATTTGCAGAAAATGTGAGCAAAAACAGAACAAAGTGGGAGTTTTTCCTCCTGTTTATTTATTTTTATATGCATTTGGTTATGTCCCTAACACAGTTAGGCCTAATTTTTACGACATGTGTTTTCACAAAAGTAGCAAGATACCTTGAAAATGTAAGTCATAAATCTGTGAAGACATATCAAACCTTGATACATCAAAGAGATTTACGATTTAATTACAGCGTGTAAGAAAGTGAGGGAGGAGGCTCCGTCTCGCAAGAGGAACAGAAAGAGCACACGAGGGTTTTAAGTGACTGTTTGCTGCGACTGTTTGTTCATGAACACTAAGTTCTACACATGCTGCAGCACAACAGTCTGACCTATTTCAGGATTTGGTGTCCTAGTTTTCTATTTTCTCAGAAATAGAAACATAAGGAGACATATGTTGCTCGGCCCTGCAACAGGTTTCTCTCCTGGATATGTGTTGGTATTTGCATCCTAGTTTCCCATTGTGTGGTTTACCTTTTAAGAAATAAGATTCACCTTAAAGCAAACTTTACACCATCTGAGTGAATTTGGCTGCTTATTTGCTCTTATTCCCCCTAAAAATCACTCTGCTTTCAGGCCGTTTGTGAGTCCTGTCCACTTAGCTCTTGGTGTGTTTTGTTTGCGGCGCTCATAAAAGGCTGATGACAAGAGGCCTGTCATCAGCTGGGGTGTAAAGCAAGAAGTTGCACTGCTAGAAATCATGTGGCTTCTGTTAGAAGGTTATCTCTTTATCAGACGTATATTAAAGGCTTTAATCCTAACATCATAATGGATAATATTTGCAGCAGTCGGCCCACTCTTACTATAATTGCACACCTTGTAGATGTGGCTGGTGTGCCTCCAGAATACACAGAAGGATGCACACGCCAGACTGTGTGTCTCTTCCCTGTCTTTACAAAACCATAATGTCAGAAATGTTTCTTTACTCTCTTAACACATGATCATTACAGTTTGACGAGTGAGCTGCCTGACTAAGCATTTCAAAGGCATGTCCCAGCACTGCCTTATCGTCTTGTGAGCGTACGGTGCCTGCTGACACTTATTACTGGAACCCACAGCGATGTGCTCTCTTAAGACAAGAGGTGCTACTTTTTCCTCCTACAGAAAGTATTTAAGGTGAAACTTTTTGCCTCGGATCTTAAAGAAAGAAAGAAAGAAAGAAAGAAAGAAAGAAAGAAAGAAAGAAAGAAAGAAAGAAAGAAAGAAAGAAAGAAAGAAAGAAAGAAAGAAAGAAAGAAAGAAAGAAAGAAAGAAAGAAAGAAAGCAATCTTATATATAACGCTTCTCAAGATAAAAATCATGAAGTGATTCACAAGAACAAAAATGTAACAAAAAAGATTTTTTTGAATGATTTCAAAATATTATTAAAGTGAGAAACACATTTTTAAAAATGTGATTAAAAATATAAGGAAAAGAAAAGAGAAAATGTATTAGAAAGAGGGAAATCAGTGGATCCCAGAAAAGGTGGAATAGATAGAAAAAGGGTGGTGATGAAGGTCACACTAAAGCCAGCCTGAACAGGTGAGTTTTCAGCTGCTTCTTAAAGGAGTCCACTGAGTCCACTGGTCTCAGGCTCAGGGGGGAGAGTTCCAGAGTCTGGGGGCCACAGCAGCAGATGATCTGTCACCTTTCGTCTTTAGCCTGATGCTGCACAACTCGTAAGCTTTGGCCACTGGACCTCAGGGACCTGCTGGGGGTGTAGGGACTGAGAAGATTGCCGGTAGAAAAGAAAGGAAACAATAATTTATAAAGCGTCTCACAAGATATTTTTTTTAAATGATTAAAAATATGTTTAAAATGAGTCAAAAGTTTAAACATTGTGATTAAAAATGTAAGGAAAGGGAGAGAGAAAATTAATTAGGAAAGACGGAAATCAATGTATGATGGTTCAGTCATCCATGCTTTTATCACCTCTCTCCTGGACTATGCAAACGCACTCCTTGTAAGTACTCCTGTTTCTGCCCTGAACCAGCTGCAGGTCATCCAGAACACTGCTGCTAGTTTCCTGAATAACACAAACAGACGTAGCCTTATCACTCCTGTCTTGGCGCATCTCCATTGGCTCCCCGTCACCTTCCGTGTACAGTTTCAGTTATTGACTTTTGTTTGTTGGTGAGGAGTGAGCACCACCTTACCCCTGCCACGTGGACCTCAAGGGATAAACCATCAATCCTGCTCAATGATCAACTTTCCTGGCTGGGTCACCCATGAAGACAGTGGGAGGGTTAAAGTGCTTCATGACCTGGCACCTCCCCTTATGTGCCTACACTTACGTTGAGGTCAGCTGATCTCCTGCTGCTCTGCGCAGGCTCCCTCTTTGGTGATTTTTAAATCTCATTTAAAGACTCACTTTTATAACCTGGCTTTTAGACAGTGATTTGTTTTATAGTTTTAATGTGTTTTTTATTGTTTCTGTTGTTTTTAATCAGTTTTTATGTGCTATAGAAACAAACTGGTATGGTATGGTATGTTATGGTATGATTATACATGTAAGGCCCTAAAGACCAGAACCAGGATCCTGAAATAAACCCTGAAGTTAGCCAGCAGCCAGTGAAGCTGGAGGAGAAGCGGGGCGATGTGGGTGTACTTTGACGAGTTGGTCAGAAGCCGAGCACAGGCATTCTGAACCACCTGTAGACAGGGGTGCAGATAGGATTTTCAAACTGGGGGGGACAAAGTTCCAATGTACCTTCCCCCAAACACACACACACACACACACACACACGCGCGCACACACACACACGCACGCACGCACACGCGCGCACGCAAGCACACACACACACACACAGTCAGTTTGTGTAATTTCATCCAATGGTTTACGTAAAAACTAACACTTTTATATATGTGTTTGAAGCCATTGTGCAGTGGAACGCTGGCAGCAAATCTCTGCCTGATCAACACCATAAATAATAAATGATCCGCACTTGTATAGCACCTCTCAGAGTAAGGACTCCAAAGCGCTTTACACTACAGTGTATCATTCATCCATTCACACACACATTCGCACACTGATGGTGATGAGCTACAATGCAGCCACAGCTGCCCTGGGGCGTACTGACAGAGGCGACCCACTATTTAATTCAGTCATTTGTTATTCTTCCAATCATTACTAACCAAAACCTCATGCTTTATGCAAAACATTAAATTATTTTCAGCATACCAATCTTTTCAGAAAACATAAAAACCCTAAAAAAACTGCTCATAAAATATATTTAAAAAACGATATTCACTTATCACTTAGAGCAGTGGTTCCCAAACTTTTCAGCCTGACAAACAGATGTTCCTTCGTATTTTTACGTTATTTAGAAATTTTCATTATATTTGGAAAGTTTTTATTTATGTAAAAATATATAAAGCTCTTTTTAAATTTCATATTTTACATTTTTTATGATTATGTGACACACTCGACTTCCATACATAATGCATCGGCATCTGTCCCTTTTCACGGCTTTTTTTTTTTACATTGTCAATACGTCTGTCACGTTAGCGGTGTTTTTACCATCATTTCTACATCCATCACATACCAAAGAAGGTTAAACCAACATCAAACCCAACATTTGGAGCTTGTAAACTCCACACACCTCTCGTGCAGCACCAGATGTCTGATGCTGCAGCAGCGTCAATCGTCCCGGCTGGATGAGTGAATTTCTTCATCAGAGTGAATATTCTGCTTCATAATCAGAGTCAGTCATGACCAGACAAAGTGATCAGTCAACAATCACCAGATCTGCCGGCAATTATACGTTTTATCTAATATTAGCGCTCTTCATGTTGCCTCTCGGCGGGAGGCGTTTTTCAAGCTCTAAAAAGGTTCCACATCTCCACTATCTTCTGATGTAAAGTAGTAACTTCATGAGGGATCATATTTGTAGATGAGACTTGTTAAAGTCAGCAATGAGGCTTTGGCGCTTTTAACGAGTCCCAACACTGACAACAATGTACTGAAACAAGAACCAACATGCATAAACAGACAGATCGGTCCCACCTACATACACTGTTGGTCTTTTTTAAATGCGCAGTAATCGTTGCTTGCCTTTTTCGCTTCATCCTGCATCCTAGCAGCAACCATTTTGGTGCCTCTGGAGTCGGTGTTTGTTTACGTCATGCTACATTCAATGTAATTGGAAAAAGGAGCTTTAAGCGCTTAACCTTCGATTTTGTTTTCTTTCTGGCCTTAGTGCGGGGGACGGATCGGGGTCAATCTGAATCTGGGGGGGACAGATCCCCCCCGTCCCCCACCCTATCTGCGCGCCTGCCTATAGACGGTTCCTGGAGGTTCTGCTCAGACAAGTGAAAAGAGAGTTACAGTAGTCTAAGCGTGAGGAGATGAAGGTGTGGAGAACTGTCTCAAGTTCAAGCGAGACAGAATGGGACTCAGCTTAGCAATGTTCCTGGGATGGAAGAAGGAAGAGCGAACAGGAGAACTGACATGAGAATCCAGGGTGAGAGCTGGGTCAAAGGTCACACCAAGACTCTTGACAGAGGGTTTGGTGTGAGAAGAAAGCTGACCAAGAGAGTCTTCTACTTTAGGAACCAGCTTGTCTGGGGCACAGATGAGGATCTCAGTCTCATCTTCATTCAGCTGTAGAAAGCTCAGAGCCATCCAGGTTTTAATAGAGTCTAAGCAGGAGTGTAACAGCTGCAGCTTAGACATCTCATGGGGCTTAAAGGAGATGTACAGTTGGATGTCATCTGCATAAAGATGGTAGGAGGTTCCTTTAAAGTAGCTCATGTTGTGCTGAAGAGGAAGCAAATAGAGGAGGAAGAGTAGAGGCCCCAGCACAGAACCTTGTGGGACACCATGGGTGTGGGAGGTGGTGGAGGACCTTAACTTGAAGACGGCCACAGAGAAGGAACGCTCAGACAGATAAGAGTAGAGCCACTCCAGGGCAGTTCCTGTTAGGCCTACCCAGTCTCTCAGCCTCTCCAGTAGCAGGTGATGGTCAACAGTGTCAAAGGCTGCAGTCAGGTCCAGCAGGACCAGAACAGAACAGTCCAGATTTCAATTTATCATTTTAGTTCAACTTAAACTTAAAATAAAGAAGCTAATTTGGAAGAGAGCTGCACTGTCACATGCTGTTGCATAGATCATGTTTTCCAAAAGATGGGGGTGGTGGCACCACAGAGCATTTGTGCTTGGGGCACCCAAATGGCTAGTACCAGCCCTGCACTTAATAAATGATCATCAGGGCTGCTGTAAAATTGAATCTCCAGGCCACATCCAGAGAGAATTATCATCTCTTCTGTCACATGATTAGTAGCAGCTGGAATGTTTATGCCTAAAATGTTTTCCTTTTGTTTCTAACAACACTCCTATTTTCAAGTAGCAGACTCCTCCTCTTGTTTTGACATTTTGTTTCTTGTACTCCTGATCTATATTTCTGTTTGGATGCCATCTCTGGACCGGTTGGCACATTTAACCACTGGTTGTTCAGGTGCTGCGTGCGGGAACGTGCACAAAAAGAAGCTCCTCTTGGAGCACGTCTTCTACTATTGGGAGAGGCAACGCTGGTGGGGACTGTGGATGGTTGGTGTTTACTAGAAGACGGACAGATCTTTTTTTCCAGAAATTTCTGAGATTTCAACTAATAAATGAGTGGAAAAACTACTGGTACTAAGTCCCGGTACACTGAGAGGTAACAAAGTGCCATTACTGCGTACCGGCCCACTTAAAGCACTGGTTTGGGCCTAACTAAACTGCACACACCGGTTGGGGTTAGCTCTCAGCCATTAAAACTTTGTAGAAAGTAATAAAGCTGAGCTGAGTTGTGAGCTGAGTGGAAAATCCTTCTTCTTAATGAACGTTAAAGTGATTTTTAGGTCCCAAAGAAGCCTTTTCTCATCTCTGTTTTTCTTGTTGCCATGGAGTGTGAGGTTTCCTGACAAAAACTAGCCCCTGATGTGAGAAGAAGCTGCTTCAGAATAAAAGTCTCTGTGAAATTTCTCCCTGTGTGTAAAAGACACCTCAGCTGTCCTGCCTTGACTTTTGCAAATCCGTTTAGCTGACACAAGAGCCAGGTAGCTGAAGCAGCTTTTTTATTCACAAACTGCCTAGAAGGTTTTGTCAGAACAAGAAAAAGCAGATTTTTTTTGCATGCCTGTGAAAGTAAAAATCCACCTTTATAACCTGCAGAGATTATAATCTCCCTTTAGCACTCATTAGGTCTCCAATTTCTTTACTTTTTATCTCCCTGAGCTGCATTCATCTAGCTTTGTTTCCTGTTTCTGCCGCTAAACACCTCATTGTTCTGCTGCTCTTACAATCTCCATCTGTTTGACTAAATTTATGTTGTAGAAGATAGTGTGGATTCTAATCTGTGTTGCCTACCAGTATGCATGAATGCTGTTTAAGTAAGTGGGTCAGGAATACGTCTACTTTGTATATTTTATGTGGCTGATCTGACGACTGGCTTCTCTGCAGAGACCTGCGCGGTGAACAACGGTGGCTGCGACAGCACGTGCCACGACTCGGTGACAGGAGTCCGCTGCAGCTGTCCTGTCGGCTTCACTTTGCAGCCAGACCGCAAGACCTGCAAAGGTAGACCCACATCCACCTGTTGTGTAGTTAATTATCCTGCTGGTGGTGCTTCCAGGCAGGCTGGACATGATTTGTCCCCAACAGTTGCATTTCTCTGTTAATTAACAATGCTAACATTACTTTACAGCTTTAATTAACCCAATATTACACAAACTCCTGCTTTTCAGCAGCATATGTTCTCTTGCACCAGTTTTCCACAATATTACAATCAGTCTGAATCAGCCGCTGACTTCAATAAGTTTATAAAACTCTGTCTAATGAATAATTTAACTTTATATGGAAATTTAGAGGGTGACTTCTCCAACAAAGACCATATGCTACACAAAGAGTTGCTTTGTCTGCAGAAAGAGAGTGCAGGAATCTTTCTGTGGTTTGCACCGCTGATAAAAGTACACGGAGCTGTGCTGGTTTGGTTAGAGAGGAAACGAGGAAAGCAAACCCAGGTGGCACTGGCACAAGAAGACTGGAGTTTACTCCAGGAAAGGCATTTCTGAAGGGTACAGACAAGGATGGAGCAAGCAGGAGAGTTTTTAATTTAATTTTGCCTGCGTTTATTCCAACCAGATGATGAAGAATCCCTCGAGAGGCAGATGCCTCATTTGTGTCAATGATTCGGAATTAATCAGAACTGCAGCGAAACTTGCCAAAGCAGACTTATCAACCACGGGGATGAACACACGACATATCGACCAAGGATCGTCTCCAGATGTACAGAACAGAGGAAACTGAAAGAGATGGGCAGTGGGGATTTTTAATTTATTGCTACAGGGCTTTGCTGTGTGAGAGCTTTTTAAAGCCTCATGCAAATTGATTTCAGTCCATCTGAGAACCAGAAAATAATCTTTGGAGTTCATTTCTGGCTTTTGAGAATTACCTACAACAGATCTATTTAATGGTCTGACTGTGCACAATTTCCACATGAATCTCCTCGCTTTTTGATCCCTTGTTTTTTTAATCCCATCAACACCTCATATTTCTCATCTTTGTGATCCAGAGATCCCAGATGCATGTCAGTCTCTCTTCAACCACACATCCAGGGTATTTATAGGCCACAATGTGCTAACAAATAAAATAACTTGACGTGTTTGTTGCTTTTTCCGATTGCACTTATGTGACAAAAGAAAACTAGTTTTATTGACTCTCCTTTCCAGTTGTGGTGACTGATGTGAATTATCCATCCCTCATTGAGATTTTCTGTTCACAGACATCGACGAATGCCGTCTGAACAATGGCGGGTGTGATCATGTGTGCCGAAACACAGTGGGTAGCTTTGAGTGCAGCTGCAAGAAAGGCTACAAGCTGCTAACCAATGAGAGGACGTGTCAAGGTGGGTAGCTTCCTCAAAATAAACAGGATTAATTGCAACTAAAGGAAGTTTTTTCTGGCTTTTGTATTTGGTTAAGGCAACGCTCAGCCAGAGGTGCAGGTCAAATAAGTTTGACCACAGGTGTGTGACATTACAGCTTTAGCTCTAAAGTCTCATTTCTTGGTTGATTTAAGCTGCTAGAAAAATGCAGGCGGACCAGACTCCCTTCCTCATTGATGTGGTCGATCAATACCCAGCCTGGTCCACATCAGTGTCATGCAGAGGGATTAGAGAGTCTAGTCTAGATCACACCACGCTCCACACACTACTTGTGTGATCAGTGTGTCACAGCCCCTTTGTTGTCCTTCAAGTCTATTTTTGATGGAAATGCCTTTCTGTCGTTGTGCAGTGCCAAAAATGTGAAGTTTATTTTGCCACAGTGACACAGAAAACTGGGAAAATGTGGTCTTTGCTTGTAAGAATGTAAATTGTGGCTTTGTCTTCTATGGCACCGTGGCTTAAACCACTCAGCCGTGCGTTGTCTGGGAGCACCGGGTCACCGCGGGAACAGCCATGTCCTTGTTTGGTCCTGTGTGTTTTGTCTGGAGACAAGAGGTTGTGTTAAAGCTCACCTCCTGTTGACTGAGCTGGTTTACACACACACACACACACACACACACATGCACGCACGCACGCACACACACACACACGCACGCACACACACACACTACACTGCTGAGTCACCTGTCGGGCTCTTAGCTGCGGCTCTCATTCCTGTTATTTTTCTCACTTCTTGCAATAGAACCAGGGTCATAGAGGTGATGAGTGCCTCTCAGTAAAGGTCAAGTTTTATTTTCTGATTGATTTTATTCTGACTGATGAAGATGCCACAGTTATCCCCGCATTCAACCGTCTGATCGGAGTAGTTGTAGAGAACACGGGTTAGTGATAATTTAGTCATTTCGAAGTGTCTTTCTGTGTCAGTTACAAATATTTACCATTTTGCTTGTTGTAGATGGCTTCCTGAAAAATCCACTTTGCGTTAGCATCCAATGTGACTGATGAGCTAACGGTTAGTCTGTGCAGAGCCAATACTAAATGGATTTCCGTCAACATAAAACACAGCTATTCATGCAACAGTATTTTAAGACCTTTACATTTGTATCACCTGCAGCAGCAAAGTGTAGGGCCTCTGATAAATCTAAGGGTTAATTCATTAAACGATTATTAGATATGCTAATTTTCCCATCGAGTATTACTACTCAGGATTGTGCTAACCAAAGGGCATAGTACTTCTCCTCACAGTCTGCAGCTCACACCGCTGCTTGTAGACAGGTTAGTGTGAGACTTTCTCTCGTGAATCTATAGGCCTTGAGCAAAGCGTCCAACAGCAGAGTTTTCACCTCGTTTCTGAAGAGTTTAGCTCAGACCCAGCCAGATGTGAGAGTTTGGGATCTGCTAATTGAGCCAACCCAAGAGGGGAGGGTCTCCAGCCCCCCTGACACTGACAGGTAAGTTCTAGCCAATCAGGGCTGGCAGTGTGGAATAGAGAGCCTAAGTCACATCCATCTACTTCTGGACCATGGGTCCCCGTAAGAACAAATAAACAAATGCAAATCAATGGGGCTAAAAACGTTATTTTCTAATTCCACTTGTTATGTGCCATGGATTTCACATATAATGTCCGTGAATTTTAAAGACGCATTTTGATACCAAGAACTCTCGTCTTTTCAAACAGGGGGAATTGTTATTTTAGGTTTTTTTGTGAAAATAAGTCCAGGACTACAAATGCGCTCCACAAATATGACGTCACCGCACCAGACACGGAGAAAAACGAAGGGAAAACGGCTGTAAGTTTAGTGAACTTAAAATCCTTCCTTCAGGAGGAAAGAACCACCACAAATCTGGCCATGTGGTGAGTAGCAGCTACGCTAGAGGAGAGGGGATTCTGTGGTGATGCGACATGCTGATGTCTAATGTGTAGACATGCTAATTACAAACTTTTACAAGCTGATAAATCTCAAAGTACATGACTGGCGTGGTCGAAACACCCATCATTAGTTTTCCTTTAAATTGCAGTACAACATATGTGCGATCCAGGGCCTAAGGCCAAGCGGATTAGAAAATTGCGTTTTTAGCCCCGTTGACTTGCATTCGTTTTTTTGTTTTCCGGGGACCCGTGAGCCGACCGGAAAGGGAGGAGACTTAGGCTCCCTATAATAAAGGAATGCTATGAAAGAGAACTTGTAGAGCTATGTCTCCAGACTGAGGCTAATCAGGAAACTACAGCATGTAAGAATCAGTGAGTGAGACATGGAGAGCCTGGCTGCTCGTTTGTTTAGTCAGTTATAAATAAAATGTTATATAATGCATATAATTTTCCTGGGAAATGAGACATTCCCACAGCAGAAATGTCTGATTTCAGATAGTTACTCCTGCTAACAATCACCGTCACATGGACATGCAGGTCATGTTTATGTTGCATCCATCGGTCCAGACCACTTCTGTAGGATGTGCAAACTAGATACGTGCACAGTGGAACTCACCATTTCAGAGCTTCAGTATGCACAAGAACATTGGTGTGGTCAGAACTGAGTTGCTGCATCAGGGGAAAGTTCGTCAGATAAAGGTGCAGCCTCTCAGAATTGGAATACTGTCTCAGAGGAAGGTTGAGATTGACCTGGCATTAGAAAAAGGTCATACATGTGGTCTTAATTATAAGTCTGTTCTACCTGGTGAAGATGTGTCACTAAATCTTATTTTTCCACCACAGTAAGATAATAATTTTTCATAAATCTGACACAAACACGTTTTAAAATGGCCTAAACGTCCCTTTACAGTTTATGTGCAAGTTCCCAAGTTATTTTTTTTCCATATTAACAAAGCATATCACCTACATGCTCATATTTGTCAACAGGGACTGAAACCTCCACAAAGTCCTCTTCCCTAAGATACTTGATAGAAACTGACTTTTGAACATTTCAGCGAATTCAGACCCTCCTAGCCTTGCTGCTCATTCCTGTTGACGACTGAGACGTTTGTCACAGCGTGCAGCTCAGCAGCTTGGTGAAGAGCGGTCTCAAACGTTCACCGCATGCTGGAAGCTGTTAGAAGTGGTTGTTTTCAGAGGTTCAGGTTCGAGGGCTTTAAATAAATTCTAAAACCTGAAGGTTTTTGGCAAAGTGTAAACTGTCCGCTATAACAGTTTACCAGATATGAACGCTTTGTCTTTGCTCTTATTTGTACTATGCAAACATTACTAAATTGTCAGGGTGCAAGTCTAGTCTTTATCAAAAAGACATCATTTTATTAAGGGATAAACCTATGATGTCATTATGGTATTCCCAAGAGTGTGTTCTGAGAGAGGAAGATGATGTGCAGCCTTGTATTCATGGTGTTATTGGGGTTTCTGGTGCCTGGTTGTGAGACGAGGTCTAGTGTTACACCTAAACAGATGGTTGCCATCTCATGGAGGTGTTGAGATGTGGAAACTGAACTCTGGGTTTATCTTGGTTTAAGCAGTCATGGTGTGTCTCTGCTGTCAGTGGGCCATGGCCCTCAAGTCAGGATGGGGCATGTCTGCGGAGCAGCATTCCTCCAAACAAAGTCATCTTCCTCTCACCCTTAGTCTCCATAAGGAATCGTTCATCAAACCAAATGTTTTCTATGTATCTGTTCTATAGAAACAACGTTAGTACTACCAGGCTCTTTAGATAAATGATGAGACTTAGCGATTAGGAGTAATTAATGGAAACTTCCCTTTGCTGCTCTGTAAAAGAAGGTTGTAGGAGTCATCAACACTGTTTTGGAGCAACACTGAACTATGTAATGATAAGCTGCAGATTCACTTCTGGCATCAGCGGAGCAATAAGGAACATATTTAAGGATAAACTCCGTCACCAAAACTATTTTTCCAGACAGACTTACGGTAAAGTTTATCCCTAATTTACCATAAATGAAGACTTTTGCTGTGCTGCATGTGCCAACGCATAATGCTTTCAGGTCTCCAGAGGCAATCAGGAGTTCTGTCCATGCTTTGATTTATTTATTTTTGTAGAAAAGTTAAGCAGTGATTTGATTTTGATGTTTGGAGGAAGTTAGTAAAAATCTGCTCTCAGAGCTTTACCTTTTAACCTGACTGTCTGACTTGTGTGAAACAGCTTTGTGCATGATGATCTTTGCAGACATTTATCAGTCTATGTATCTTGTGAACTTCTGTAATTGCAGTGAAATGCTTTTGTCATCTGTTTGATGGCACCTGGCCCTACCTCATAACCCAGGGGAGGTTCACTTATGCAGAAGATGAAAGCACAATATTCCTGGGAAAATCCTGGGAACATTTATTAAATGAGCCAATTAGACATCCAGCAAAGTCTCTCCCAGCACATGTTGCCTGGGCTTAACACCGACTGGCAAAAAAAATACAAGTTGGTCATTAAAAAAAGCAAATGTCATCAGTCTCCCATGGTCTCTTGTGTCTGTCTTTATGATTTTCCAGCCTGGGATATTTAGGAAATTCATGAGGAAGCATGACTAACTCAAGAAAACCTGAAAAAGAGGAGCGAAAGCTCACCACGAGGCATGGAGGAGCTGCTGGGTAGCATTGTAGGTGTTGAAAGGATGACTGAGATCAGAATGAATAAAATATCATTTTCAGCTTTTTCCATCATACAGCATTAAAGTGGCAGTGTCGTTTCCTGGCTCTAGGGGGCAGCACATACATTTCAGGGTAGTTTTACACCATCTCACCGTGACTGTTGCTAGTTAATAAAGCATTACGGTAAATGTTGTTACCTGTGGTGCAGAAAGCATGCAACCTTGGCGTGCCTCCTCAGAGTTTGATGGTCCTTCAGTTAATTTCATCGATAATGCCTGAGCTGTAGTTTCTGGTTCCGTGCCTGCCGATGACATCAGCCTACTGTACTGATGTCATCAGTACAGCCAACTGTACTTGGCCAAAATGTCGAACGTGGTTACATAACTTCCGTAAGTCCTATGTCTAGCCAATCACCTAGTGTGATGTCATCGATAGACGCAGGACCCCGAGCCAGCCAGGAGGAAACATGGCTAATCCCGAGCCCTACTTTGGACCCAGTTTTTATGGTTATAGGGTACACCAACATTTTATTTAATTTCAACAACATTTCGATGGATATTTCCAGAGATTAAAGGTAAAAATACACATTGTCACTTTAAGGCAACAATGACTTTCATACAACCTACGAGCCATTTTATTGGTTTTACTGGTTTCTATATGGCTTTCTCATTGGTGAGAAAAGAAAAGAAGATTAGCAGAAAGATAAACAGCTATTATTATTAGGGGAAGAGCACACTTCCTGTAGACCCCCACTGAGACCACTTGAGTTCTCCAAAATGCCTCGCAACTTTTTCCTTTAGGTGCATTAAAATGGAAAAAAGGTCAAATCCAAACCCGAATACTGCACAAAAGATGTCTTCCTTTGTAAAAGTACGCTTTTATGTTGTGACATTTGATTTGACCTGCTGCAATTTTGACAAACAATGTTTACAACATCGGGGACACAGGAAAACATAGAGCACCCTTGAAAAAAATGTGTAACTTGTTGAAGTGGTAGAGACGTTTCTGATTGTTGTTGTTTTTTTAACAGATATTGATGAATGCTCTTTCGACCGAGCTTGTGATCATTTTTGTGTCAACTCTGCTGGCAGTTTCCAGTGTCTCTGTCGTAAAGGCTACGTGCTGTACGGCCTGGCACACTGTGGAGGTAAGTTTGACACATCTGACGTGTCTTTTAGATGAAAAAATGTAGTTTTGAGGGATTTTTTTTAAAATAAATCCTATACTTTATGACCCTGTAGAGAATCCTGTGGTTTACTTTTGATTGTTGTCAGCCACATCCTTTATTAAACCAAGTGAGTAAAAAAAGTCAGCCAAGTATTTCCATCTCAAGGACTTTTACCACTTATGGAAGGATTACCATGACATTATCAACACAAAGTTTTCTGTGGATTCAGTCTAACATACTTCTACTTCTGCTATCAAGTTTATGATCGGTTGGATGGATATATGCATGCTTATTAAATCTAAAGTTGTTTAAGTTTTTACAACATTGCTGTCAACCATCTCTCACATACATGGTATTCCCTCCTCTGGAGACCATCCAACAATGGTGGATGGTCTCAAAACAATTGCCCCTTAATCTCATTTGAGCTAATTTCAGTTTCTTTAAAATGAGGTTGTTCCAACAGCAGTTTACCACACATGGCAAGGTGGAGAAACGAGGGCCTGGGCGGGATTCGATCCCCAGACTCCTGGGTGAGATTCACGTAGTCACTTACCAGTCAGCCAAAGGGGCATCCCCTTGACCAAGTAGCCAGAGCACATGATCAATCAGGACACTATGACAGGACGCTCACACTGCTACACACTGGAAATGTGTTGGAGAAGCTGAAGGACAGAAAGTGTCTTCAGTTTACACTTTGGGCCCTTTAGGCCGCCCTAGTGGTACAGGACATGAGGGTGTGATCTTAACAATCTAGGTCACACTCTACTGCATCTAATCAAAACAACCCAGACTCTTCAGGAGGTGGGAGGAGAGGTGTTCTTTGGTAGTTTCAGCTTGTTAAGCAACAATAGCTTACAGTTTATAAGCTTGACCCTCCCATATTTCAGTCTGAATTGAAAAAGCTCCTCGGATGAGAAGCGAAACATCTTCAAGAAACCAAAGAAGTCCAGTTGCTTCATTTGAACCCTTTTGGATTCCCATGACCTGGATTACTGAGAATCTTCACCCGTATGTTGGTGCAAATGACATTGGGTCAGACATGCTGAAGCAGGACTTTACTGCTTTATTGATCATCTCTCTGAAAACCAAGGTCTTTATCAATGGCCTGTTATTACCAGTCAGAAGAGGCGATGAAAGATTCAGCAGGTTGTTGGCTCTGAACAGCTGGCTATATGCTGCATGGAACAGAGAGAAAGTTCACTTATTTGATCTTTTTAACTTTTTCTGGGACCACAGACACTTTATCAGGCTAGATGGGATTCACCTGAACAAGTCTGGGGTGAAACTTTTCCTTTCAAACCGTCTGCATATCCTGCATCGTTCTTCCACCTGCCCTGAAAGGACACCAAAAGACAAGAGGAGCCAAATCAGGGAATCGTCATAGAGTATGCCAGCTATCATAAAGGAGAACATCTTGCTCACCATAACAAAGAAAATGTACAGAAAGATTCAAAAGAACAAGAAAACAAAACACAACAATCCTGTAAAATTATTGAAGAGCCACTTCAGCCAGAAGATAACTTAAATATCCCTTCTCTGGCCAACACAGAGCTAAAGTTATGACTAATGGATCATTTTTCTGAACATCCCTTACAATCTTCAGACAGCTCGACGGACGCCCCCTTTTTCACTCACTATTTGCCTGGACAAAATGGAGGAGGCGTTTTTTGGACTGCTGCTGGTGTGGTCACGGGGACCCCTGAGCCGTCTTGTCATGGCCCACCTCCATACCCCACACAATTCACCCCTCGCCCCTTCCTTGGCCCACAATGCCAAGCTCCTCATCCCCTGGTCCCCGCGACACCATTAAACTGTCCTCAGTCTCCTCAATCTCATTTGTCTGATTGGTCAAAGAAGATGTTACTCGTGAGTATTTCCAGGACAATTGTGGACCTAATGATATGTTAGTTTTCTCTATCCCTGTGATAAAAGATGCAAAGTGCCAGTTCACTCACATAATCAAGAAACTTTATAACAGTTCCTAATCAGGTCTATTCAGCACATTGCTCCCCCTCCATTTCCATGAAGGTAGTTTTATGAAAGGTGTGGGTGACTGAAAAAGCATTTTTTTAATGCTTTTTCTGATTATAATCAGTCATTTTGAGTTTTTCATGCAGGCTGAACATGAAAACAGTCTCCTACACCTATCTTCTGCATTAGTTCTGATGTAAAATAGATGGTGAAACGCTAATATTGGAAAAGTCTGACAGATCTATGTCATACTGTGAATTAGCATTCATGGACTCACCCATCTTGACTCATGACGAGGAAGGCTGATGTCGGCTTAGCGTCCTGGAATCAGCAGAGAATGTCTCAGCTAGTTTAAGCTAACCGTTAGCATGAACAATTCCACCACAGGCATGGATGTTATATATATATATATATATATATATGTCTGTGTGTGTGTGTGTGTGTGTATGATTGGTGTGTGTGTGTGATTGGTCTGTCTAAATTGTCCCTAGGTGTGTGTGTGTGTGTGTGTGTGTGTGTGTGTGTGTGTGTGTGTGTGTGTGTGTGTGTGTGTGTGTGTGTGTGTGTGTGTGTGTGTGTGTGTGCATGATTGTTTGTCCTGTGTGTCTCTGTGTTGCCCTGCAATGGACTAGCACTTGGTCCAGGGTGTACCCCGCCTGATTGCCCATTAACCGCTGGAGATAGGCACCAGTCCCCCTGCGACCCTACATGGACAAGCAGGTTCAGACAATGGGTGGATGGATGGATGTATAAATACATATATATATATATATATATATATATATATATATATATATATATAGAGAGAGAGAGAGAGAGAGAGAGAGAGAGAGAGAGAGAGAGAGAGAGAGAGAGAGAGAGAGAGAGAGAGAGAGGCTCTCACGCTGTTATAAACATTTTATCTTTCTTTAAAGGTTGTCTCTCATGGTTTTATTCCTACAAACCAAATGAAGGTCAGCACTGAAGGTTGAGCCAAAGATGGGTAGCTAATGGAGAAGATAACGAGGACGTGCAGCTGTGTCTCAGTAGGGTAGTTTTTCTGCCAACTGAGAGGTTGTCAGTTTGATTCCAGTTTCTCTCCAGTGTGTCCTTTGGCAACACACTGAACCCATGTTGCCCCCAGTCTGTGAAAGGCTGTGTGTATGCGTGAGTGAATGGGTGGCTATGGCTTGTAGTTTAGAAGCTGTTTGAGTGGTGAAAAAGACTATAACGTGCTTCATAAATGCGGTCCATTCACCATGCTTGAAACAGGCCAGATGTGGTTGATAACATGTTTGCTACCCTGCAGGTTTTCTTACACTCACAGTAACAAGAGCTGTAGTTGGTCTTGAAAAGGTTCACTTTTATGTTTAGTTTTCATGAAAGTGTCTTTGCTGTTTGTGTGTCAACCGTACGGCCAATGACCCTACTCGTATTGCAAAGCCAAACATTTATTTTCTACACCTAATAAACGCCAGAAACGATGGAGGAAAACTGTTCAAGCAGTGCTGTTATTTAACATGCAACTGCTATGTCTCTGTGCAGTTTCTGCTAAATTGATGAATCAAATGTCGTTTGTGAATTTTTATATTGACGTGAGGAAATTGCCTCTGAGACAAAGGGATTTGATATTATTTAGGTCCATTGACACACCCCTGTCAACTCATCTGACTAGGGGTGTAATAAAATATGGATAAACTGAAATATTGGGATATTTTGTGTTTTGATACTGAATCGATATTTAGATTTATTACACAGGACTTGTCTTGGAAGCATCTGGCCTGAGTTTTTAATGAAATCCAGTCCTAAAAACTGTTTTTAGTCTCACAGTAAATTGTGTTGTCTTCCCTTTATCATGACATATATCGTACTGCCAAATTCTAGTTATTACACTCCCCTAAAGTCGACCAATATCTGGGTGCTTTATATCTCGTTTACTGCGCCGGGTCTGGTGCGGTGCTCAGCGGGTGACCGTCGGCGGTGTATACCGGTATGGGTTTGCAGGTGAGCATTTCTATCGCAGTTTAGGCTCTCATGTCGGCAGGTGGGGTTAAATAAACAGTCATCTGTGATTTTATAAACAAGTTGCACAACTTTTCTGTATTTTTGTGCTGCTAAAGGCAGAAAATAAATGCTAACCAGCAGGCTCCACAAGTGACTCCAGAGTGTGGTCGCTGAGTCCAGCGGCCTGCCTCGTTGCCTTGGTCTAGCGTTCTGTGGCTTTAAAAAGCATTCATCACTTCATAGCACCTCCGTGTACCCCCCCAAAATAACACTTTCACTCCGGCTGTTCCTTTCCTTAACTTTTCTATATTGCGCTTTACTTTCTTCAGCTTGGCCTGACACCGTTCTGACGTTCGCCCAAACCCTTTGGTTGTCCTCTGCTGGGGGGGGGAAAAACTTTCTTACTGATCCGTCAAGCTCCTCCTGCGTGTGGACTCTCAAGATGATGCTGAGGATGTGTGGAGTTCTGAAGAAGACCAAAACTTGCTGCTACTTGCTGGCATTTTCTCACATTCTTGAACAACTAATGAAAATACAACCAAAGGAACTTCGAGGTGTGTTTTGCTTGTTGCAAGTAGTGACGTATTTCTGGCCCCCAATCGGTGGACAGTGTTGTTGCTCTGCCCTAACCATACTTCTCCAGAAATTTCTGGATCTTCAACAGAAGGGTGCCAATGGGGACAGAAGAGTTAGCGAGCCGATCCTCCCTAACCCCATGCCAAAACAGTTGGTGGAAATGAGGCTTAACATTTTTTTTATTTTTGCACTCTTGATTTTAGCCATTTTCTTTTTAAAGATGAATTATGAACATATTTTTTGTGCAGAAATCCTTTTTTATTGTAACTTTTTTTTGTTTATCCATTTAGCATAGTTTTAGTTATTCTATAAAATAACCAACAGTGGATCTCCATTATATCAGTGGGTAATTCAGGCTGCAGATAAAGCCTATGAGGATATGTGTTTGCTTCGTCTCATATCCTCCTCTGATACTTTACCTTTCATATAGTCACAGGGAGCAGATCTAACAGGCTGAAATGAGCTTAAACAGCTGGCTGCCTTGAAGGCAGGAAATCAATTTCAGAAATCAAATCTACACATTCTACAATTGGCAGCAGAAAAAAGACTATATGTACTGAATGAACTCAAAGAAGGGCAATGTGTTGGAAACTGGTCCGTCAGGGTGATGTACAACCACATTGATGAGAAATTAGCAGGAGGTCTTGGTGCTGTGGAGCAGAAACAACCTTTGTTGTCAGGAGGAGATGTGTAAGGGCACATCAGATCTGCCAACCGGCTCGCCAGAGCACTTCGAGGTGCTCCGGCAGTGGCTGATTGAGTCCATACTATCACTTGGCTACTGTCTTCTGCACCAAAGGGTGTCACAGTAATTAGAGATAGACAAAAAATGGCGTAGACAGTTGAAACACAAATTTGCTGTGGCACTAGTTGACACGAGTTGAATGGAGGTATGCAGCATGTTTTTACTTTACGTTCTGTTGTCACGGCTACTGCTTGAAGTATAATATTTTAAATTTTCTTGAAGACTCACTAAAAGTGGAATGTGACAAGCTAGTCACGGGCTGTAACTGTTTGTAATGAATTGTTAATGTGAAACACTGGTGAGGATCTGAGAATCCCTCCTGAGGCTTGACTTCGCTTTGCTCAGAATTCTCCAAAGAGTCCGAGGTGTCAGATGTATGGAGGATCTGGAGCCCTTCAGTTGATCCTAACATGTAGACAACTTTGGAAGGGATAGGCAACCAAAATGGAAAATAAATAAAGTGGATTGAGATCAAATTTAGACATGATAAAGACTTTTATGACTAAAGTACAAGAAAATGTGACACGTCTGTTAATTTGTTTGCAAATGTCATCACATGCCAGATTTGATTCGGTCAAAACAAGGAAAATCCTTAAAAAAGGTATAAGACGCACCTGATACCTGTTTAGAGTGATTCCACCTGATTGTTTGCCTATTTTCTCTGAGATTTTCGTGTTTCCATTGCAACTCAAAGAGATACTGGTTTAAAGAAAATTGATGCGAGGCTGCAGCTGAGTATACTTCCTATACGTATTTTTGGAAACGCACACACACAATGGTGTATTTCAAACAGGTTTAATAGGTTTGGGAGAGCCTTCTCACACAAAGATAGCAGTATTAGCTGTCAGCTCGGGGAATAAATGCCCTGGAATTGGATTTGTGTGGCTTTTGCTCACCTGATGGACGATGATCAGGCCACACTAAGCTGCTGAGAGGAGTGAAGATGGCCTGGCGTAAAGGGCTCTCCATACCATTGTTGAGTGAGCTGGTGATGAATGATTTCCTCTTGCTTTTCAGCGCCGCTGTCAGAGCTGTTAGATAACCCCCAGAGATTTATGGTCCTCCAAGTTATACTTTCTTCATTCCTTGCCACGGCTAAGGTTCTGTTACTCCTGGTGAAGTTTATCAGCTGAAATAAAGCTGCCCAACAGTCCAGAAAGCCCTGTTCAGTGTTACACAATAGAGTCATCCTTAACAAAGACAGTTAGGTCAGTGACCTGCTGTCAAGCATTGTGCCAAACCTGGTTAACATTCCTCCGGTGTGAGCTAGGTAGCCGGTTTCTCTCAACACCAGCAAAACTTTCTTCTGCTCATCTGGTCAGAAAATGGTCTCAAACCTGCGCTGACTGAATTCTTTGCTTTGTAATTTATGTTTGGCCTTACAGAAATATTTTCACACCGTTCCCTTCAAATTTTGTTGCTAAAAGTTAAGATACAGATGAGTCTGTCCAGGTAGATAAGTGCTTTCAGCTCATCAGACAGAAACTTTAAACACGTTCTGATGAACTCATTCACAAACTCCTTAGCTTTCCTCCTTGGTGTCTAAATGTCAGTTTATCAGCCCGTTTTCTCTCAGCTTGTCTCAACACTCGTAGCTGTATGAGCACACTGAGATCTGGAGAGAAATGTTAGAAGATAAAAGATGTCAGCCACTGGCAGATGAGCTCCTCTTCCATCAGATATTCATCAGAGGGCTTTGTCCTTTGGATGGAGTGCTTTGATGCAGAAGATGAACAGCACGCCCCTCACAGCGCTTCCAAGCAGTTCAGGCAGTTGATGGAGTCATCAGCATCCTAAAAGAGCGCAGCAGCACACAGGCTGTTTTTATTCGGGGGTGAATAATTGACTGAGACAAGGAAGAGCTTTTCATATCAGCAGACCCGATCATCAATCACTGCCATTATCTCGCTCTCCTTCCTGATGTCTGTGCCGCTTGTCCACGGCCTGCTGAAGGCTCGGCTCTGTTTTCTAAACAGATTTTCTGTCTGGCATCGATTGCAAACCCGACTGCATCTGGATCCCGGCTGCTTGTAGCAGTTTTAGCTCAGCGTGTGTTTGAAAAGGTGATTTTACTTTACTGCTTACCACAAGTCTTCCTTCCCAAAGAGCTGAGAGGTTCTGACCATGAAATTGAATGTGGGTGACATCAAAACAAGAATTTACTTGTGTTTCCTCGCAAGCACATTACGGGGGGAAGGGGGGAGCTCACAGTAACTCCCTCACAGCTGTAGAGGTTCAACATAGACGCGTTTCCACAGATAGACTGTAAAAGATTGGCTCCTTACCGTTTTGGACTGATTCCATTGTTTTCTAATGTTTCTAATTTAACTTTTTACCAGGAAAGGAGATTTATTTCCTTCACCCTGATTGGTTTAAAAACCCTTCCTGTACAATCAGTCATGTTGTCCATAAATTTTTGCTTTTTTCTCAGACATTGATGAGTGCAGTATAAATCGTGGAGGCTGTAAATATGGCTGCATCAACACTTTGGGGAGTTATGAGTGTACCTGTCCACCAGGGCACAAGCTTCACTGGAACAGGAAGGATTGTATGGGTATGGAACAATACCGCCCCCTTGTGGTGAACCCACAGACACACACGCATAGCTGTGCAGCATTTGTTAGCTTGTTTAACATCCATTGATTTGATATGTGTTTTATTTCCTCTCAGAGTTGGTGAAATGCCCTCCTGGACTGGTCGCACCAAAAGCCGTGCTGACCTGCAGCAAGACGGGCAAAACGGAGAGTTGTTCAGTCACCTGTGCTTCCAAAGCGCACTATCTAGCAGGTATGTGGTCCTCTAGTCAGAGTGCAAACCAACAATGGACACTAGAAATGATGTCTTCTTGCATGTGAACACTTTCAGGAACAAATAACAGCTACTCTGTCAGTTGTGGGATCCCCAATCTCACAGGAAAGCCTCCAGCCAGGCACAACACCAGCAACAGTCAGGGCTGCATAGGTTTGTTATCTGACATTTTATTTATTCATGAATGAAACCGCTCCTTAAAATCTGAGCACACTCATCTTGCATGATGCTGCTTCAGTGCTCTCCCACCCACTGAGCTGTGTTTGTCTGTAGAGACTTTGGCGCCTCCAGTCAAGCAGACGGCTTCTTTCAAGATTAAAAACGCCAAATGTCACCTGCACCCGAAGCTGACCGGTCGGACCGAGGACAGGGGACGGATGCTGGGACCGGGTCAGTATTAGTTAGTGTACGCTGCAGTTTACAGAAAATATTTCTAAACCTAATAATATAAACCATGTCAGGTTTTGCTTTATTCCTTCTTTTCTTTTCTATTTTGCTAAGATGTTTTTTTTTTTACATATTTAACTTATTTTAAGATGGCAAAACTTTATAGATTCAATAGACACCTATAGTTTCATCTGCTGCTCCTCCACAACAACAGGAGTCCGTTGCGGTGGCGGGCATCTGGTTAGGATGCCTTCAGTGTTCTGGGCATGTTCGACCAGGAGGAGGCCTAAAGGAAGATGCAGGAAATGCTGGAGGGACTATGTTTCTCATCTAGCCAGGGAACGCCTTAGGATTCCCCCGGAGGAGCTGGCCCAAGTGGCTGGGGAGAGGGAAGTCTGGGCCTCTCTGCTTAAGCTGCTGCCCCCGTGACCCAACACTAGAAAAGTGGAGGAAAATGGATGGATGGACACCTAGGGACAACATATTCTCCACTTAACCTGACACGTCTTTGGGCTGTGGGAGGGAAGCAAAGAACCCGGGGAAAACCCATGCATGCAGTAGGATATCTGGTTTATACAGTGCAGAAGGCCACAGCTGGAATTCGAACCTGCAACTGTCTTACTGTGATGCAACAATGGCATCTGCTGCTCCACCATGCAGCCTTAAACACTTTTGTTGTTAAGGAGTTTGTCTGTAATGATTTTGCAATTTATCCCTTTGATTATCCAGCTTCTACATCTTCATCATCCTTATTATGCAGAAAAATCATTATCTTGCACTTTATTATTCCTTCATTAGTGCTATTCAAACCCAATATGTCCATTTCGGGCAGCAGTAGCTCAACGGGTTGAGCGGGTTGTTCAGTAATCGGAAGGTTGCAGATTCAATCCCGGCTCCGGACAGAGAATTCTGCTGTTGTGTCCTTGGGCAAGACACTTAACCCACCTTGCCTGCTGGTGGTGGTCGGAGGGACCGGTGGCGCCTGTGCTCGGCAGCCTCGCCTCTGTCAGTGCGCACTAGGGCAGCTGTGGCTACATCGTAGCTCATCATCACCAGCGTGTGAATGTGTGTGTGAATGGATGAATGATACACTGTAGTGTAAAGCGCTTTGGAGTCCTTACTCTGAGAGGCGCTATACAAGTGCGGGCCATTTATCATGTCTATGCCAACCTGTATAAGAAAGCACAACCTGATGTCAGGGACCTTTTTGCATCCCATGACGGGTCACACCAGCATGATGACGGCATAACCTGTGCTGAAGACTTTTTTATGTTGATTTAATTTTCAGTTTTGCTCCTGGACTTATTCTAATTAGCATAAGTTGCAAGGTGATTTTATTTCCTCCAGCCTTTCAAACGCACCCAACTACTATTTCAGCATCTTTTGCACCAAATTGAATCTCAGCAGTCTTTCACTGGTTTTACATGATGTTTAACCCGTTTGCATGCTGTGTAAATCTGTCAAGTAAATTTAGAATAAATATTTTTACAAACTTTTAAAAAAGTCTCTAAATAAAGTCTAAATAGTCAACATGCAAATATGAGATGCATTCATATAACAGTTCTGCGTCTACAGGAGGACAGCTCTCCAGCAACTGCCAGGTAACATTTGTCAACCTCACATGCGACTCCTCCAAGAAAGCCAAAGGGCGACACACTCGCAACCCCTCCAACAAAGAGGTAACACGCATCACTCTGGAGCTGGAAGCTGAGGTCAAACCTGGAGACACCACAGGTCAGACATCCCACCTTCTGCTGAACTTTCTGTCACTTCATGCAACACATGTCATCACTGGTCAAAGTCATTTTTAAAGTGATCATTGTTACTTGTTGACCAGAAAATTGTAACCTCAGCTGCTTGCGACAGCGCATGGAGAAGCAGGTGAAGACGCACATCAAGGCTCTGAAGAAATCCATCAGCCATGAGCGTTTCCTCATCAGAGTTGCAGGTTTGGAGTACGAGGTGGCCCAAAAGCTTCCTCAGGCTGCACCCACCCAGGCACAGTGTGCCCCTGGCTCAGAGAGAACCGGAGCTGGATGTGGTGAGACCAATCTGTTTGACTCTGACCTGAGAAGCATTAGCCTGCCTCTGACTAAAGCTGTTGTGGATATTCTCTCAGTTAAATGTTTGCCTGGATCCTATTACCACGGGGGACAGGAGCGCTGTGTCCAGTGTCCACCTGGAACATTCCAGGAGAAAGAGGGGCAGCTGGCCTGTGACCTCTGCCCTGGGAGCGATGGCCATGGGCCCATGGGGGCAAGAAACATCTCCTCCTGTGCAGGTGGGCTAAAGTCTCAGTGGCAAAATGAAACCTGCATCTGTTTTCATGTTCGTTAAACAAACATGTGTCCCTGTTATCTAATCCAGGCCAGTGCTCAACTGGGTTCTTTTCCAACGATGGCTTCAAACCCTGCCAGCCATGCCCTCAGGGTACCTACCAGCCAGATCTGGGCCGGACGCTTTGCTTTCCCTGCGGCGGAGGACTGAGCACCAAGAGGGAAGGCGCCAGCTCCTTCCATGACTGTGAAGTTAAAGGTTGTGTTATTTATTTGAACTATTTTGATAATTATACCTAAAGCAATCACTGGAACAACCTCATCAAGTGTTTCTTCATTTGTATCCTGCAGTTCAATGTTCTCCGGGTCATTACTACAACACCACGGTCCACCGGTGTATCCGCTGCCCGGTGGGGACCTATCAGACAGAGTTTAGACAGAACTACTGCATTTCCTGCCCAGGAAACACTACCACTGATTTTGATGGTGCCACGAGCGTCTCTCAGTGCAAAAGTGAGCAAGAAAATGACTGTTTTAGGTTTTTATATGCACTTAACATGAGCCTAAATCTAATTTGGTTGGATTGTGTACGTCTAGACAGGCAATGTGGCGGCGAGATGGGCGAGTTAATGGGTTACATTGAGTCACCCAACTATCCCGGTAATTATCCTGCTAATGTCGAGTGTATTTGGAACATCAACCCACCCAGCAAGCGCAAGATCCTGATCGTGGTCCCTGAGATTTTCCTTCCTTCGGAAGATGAGTGCGGAGATGTGTTGGTTATGAGGAAGAACTGTGAGTCTCTCTTTTTTATGGTTGTAGATGCATTAGAGTTCAGAGTGCATGTAGTAAACAAACATCTGATCAATGTTTTTGTGGAAGGGTCAGCTACCTCCATCACCACCTACGAGACCTGTCAGACGTACGAGCGGCCGATCGCCTTCACAGCTCGCTCCAGGCGTCTGTGGATCAACTTCAAGTCCAATGAGGCCAACAGCGCCCGAGGTTTCCAGATCCCTTACGTCACTTATGATGGTATGTAGCGTCCTTGTTCTCCAGTGCCGTGTGCATCAATTCAGTTCAGTTTATGTATATAGTACCAAATAATGACAAGTCATTTCAAGACACTTCACAAAGTAAACGTTCCCATAGGGAGCCTAAGTCACTCCCGCACCACGGGTCCCCGGAAGAACGAAATAAATCCATGTAAGTCAGCGGGGCTACAAACGCTATTTTCTAATTCTGTTTGTTTTAAGCAACCTTCCGATTACGGGGCGAGCACTTAACTCCTGTGCCACCGTCGCCCGGAGGTGCTGATAGTCACATGGAGCTTAACTCCTAGAGTCACTGACCCTGATGTACCACAGAAACCGACAGGGTTGGCGTTAGGTTAGACCTCTAAACTTCCCAAAGGTATTCAAGGAGTTTGTTTCTTGTAAGGTAAACCTTTCCACAGTACTGATTTTCTTTCTTGTATTTAGTTACTTTGCCTTAAAAACAAATAAAAAAATGTCTAGTGACTCAGGAAACAGTCTGATCCCAGTTTTTTTCCAAGTAGTTGGAGTTTCTTTTACTCGCAGCAATTAAACTTTACAAGGTGTGTGTTGAGCCCCTCCCCTGGTAGCAGACGCTTTTATGATCCTGTGTATTTGTTCACATTAAGCAGTCTGAAACATCCCATCAAACAGTAAATGATTGTGTGCATACGTAACACGTCCTGCTGTCTCTCTGACTTCAGAGGACTATGAGCAGCTCGTAGAAGACATCGTGAGAGATGGAAGGCTCTACGCTTCAGAAAACCATCAAGAAATCCTCAAGGTCTGTGCAGCTCTTCCCCTTTTCACCCACATATCAGCTTGTTTTTACAGGAATGCGTCGATGTGATCTGTGAGACAATATTTGTATTTCATTAACAACCTTACGGTTGTGTAGCTTGTCTTTGTGAGTTGTGTCACAGCTTTAGAGGCTTAGAGCAGGCATGTGTCTGAGTGAACGTCTCAAAGTCTGTTTGTTTTTCCTGCAGGATAAAAAACTGATTAAGACACTTTTTGATGTTCTGGCCAACCCGAACCACTACTTTAAGTACACCACTCGGGAGTCCAACGAGATGCTTCCCCGCTCCTTCATACGCCTCATAAGCAGCAAAGTCTCAGCCTTCCTGCGGCCGTACAAGTAAAACTCAGCAGCTGCTGGTGCATCACATCACCCCCCCACCCCCTGTCCACTGTCCTCACACCCCCTTCAACCTTATCGGCCCCCATTCCCACAACTCTGGCTGGACTTCCAAAAACACAACACCTGCTATCTCTCTCTCATTAATAAACACAAGGCAGACCTGTGGGGGTGGGAGAAAAACAATGAATTTGTTTTATTAGGTTTATTTCCAGTTTGCAGGTCTGCAGTCTCAAGTTTACGCATTTAGCGGCAACGTAGAGCATTTTGAGTGGGTTTGGGCTTCGTTGTGTTGAGCAATGAAACTGTTAAGAGAAGAGGGAAACACACGCCTATTTCAGACAGTAGGGGTGACATTTTTGTGTATGCCGTTTGAGCCTGATAGAGCTTGTTATTGTGTTTGTCTAAATGAGTGATGCAACCTCCAGCTCCTGTTTTTACCACCAAGTATGACTGTAAGTGTTGTGTAAGTGTTGTGTAACTCTGGTCCCATCTCCAGTGTCCGCGTGCTGTCCTCCAGGAGGAGCAGTTGTTTAATTCACGTTGCAGCTGTGTTCCAAGTCCTTCAAAGTCTGGAAAATATTTGAGCTCTTAGAGCGGTTTCAAGGCTTTTACTGTTAAAACAGTTAATCTGTGTTTTTGCTCTGTCTGTTTAGACTGTAACCGTGTTTCCTGACCTTCGGATCATTTCTTCTGCGCCCCCCTCTTCTTTTTTTTGTTTGAGTTAAATCAAAGCTAACATAAAAAATGGGTTTACAATTCCAGGAACTAAGTGGATGTTTGTGAGATAATGGTGAGATGATGTGATGATGTGATGCCTAGTGGAACACGTCTCTGAGAGTGAGAGTAATGTCTTCGAGGGACTTTATGTTTGCTGCTTCTTTTTAAAAGGTCACTTTAACTCTTCAGTCCCATTGTTTTTCTGACATACTCTGCACACTAATAATCTGTTGGTTTAAAACAAAGCTCAGAGTTTGAGTTATAACCCGTCAGTACCTGTCGGTAGACTTCCAGTTTATTGTTTTTATTCCAGTCTTGTAAATAATGAACATAAATTAGACGAGGGTTGGATTTTTTCGACCCCGATTTGTCGACCAAGAACCTCCCAAGGAAACTGCTTTTCCCAACAGTCCCAAATCCAAAGAGCCCCGCCCTCCCACCCCCATCGCATTTATGTTTTGTCCCATTAAAGACAGCTCTTCCAAAGACCGCTGACAAAAAGGGCGGGTCGAGTAGAATTGTGCACTAAATTTGGAATCAACCATCCCTCCTTTGTTATTGCAAAGTGCAATGGATAAACCTGTCATGTGTTCATCCTGGTCACGCCCTGCTGTGATCCTCAAGGAAACTACGGCCTTATTCAGACTTCTTGTATCAAACATTTACCAGACACTATGTGCAAACGTTTTAGGCTTCAATAAGTTGCTAGTCTTATGAGGTTAATGATAAAAATAATTGGTGTGCACAGAAAAGCATGTTTGACTAAAACAGGGTAAACCAATAAAATTTTTAGTGAAAATCTAACTAATTTCCTTAACGTTGGTCTCTGTCAGAGAGATAAATTAGTATTTTGGAATATTTGCTTATATGGGTTTCTATTGAAAGTGTTAGCTTAAAGGTATAGTTAGATTTATTTTATATGTTGAAGTTGGGTTGTGTTGAGTAGTTAAGAGTAGTCTGTATCTTACCAGCTGCAGACAGCAGTCAGCGACCTCAGAAGAATCAGGTCTCATAAAATACATCATCTCTACACCTTAACTCCTCCTTTCTATTAGACATGAAAGCTTCGTGAAACTGCTGCGAAACGTACTTCGCTGCTACGAGTTCCTTTCCACCGGCAGCAAAGTGTAATGTTTTGGACGCGCCCCAGAAGCGAAGAGGACGCTGTCATTATGTTTCATGTCTATTTTTGACACTCTACGCTTCTAAAACACGTCAAACTCTGCAGTTTAGATCAGGCCAGACAGGAAGTCAAACACAAAAGCACTGTAAACTTTCAAAATAAAAGTCAGGTGCAGATATTCATACACCATTTCCTGTGAAACCCCATAGGCGATGTAAACAGAACAGACACGCAGCTGTCTTTCTCCTTGCTTGTTATTGTTTGGACTTCTAAAGTCACGCGTGGTGTTGGTGACTTAGCAGCGGCGTGGAACGCTTTCCTTCCCGTTTCATATCTGACATGTTCCTGGTTGGGAGGGAGCTTGCGGGTATTATTACATTATTTACAAGACTGTTATTACATTACACTTCACGCCCGGTGGAAAGAAGAGGTAACAGCTTCAGCAGTTTCAGAAAACACTAAACTAGGTATTGTTAAACTATTGACCACACTATTGTCCAGCTGAACAGGAATAAAAAGACACTAAATCACATTCAGCAGATTCCACATATTACTTCTTTAAAATAAATAACTATTTAAAATGCTATTGATCTAGAAATATTGGACAAATTATGACCCTTCTGGTCAGTTACACATGAGGACCACATATCTCGTGTTTTGACAGCTAATGTAGCTAGAAACATAAATATTGTTGATTTGACAAAATAGCAACAATCTCTCTCATGCAAAAGTGATATCTTATAAAAATCCCATAAATTTAGTCAGCAATTCACTTGTTTATGAGCCCTGCTCTGAGTTAGGGGTTATCTAGGTTTCCACGTCTCCCCCTACCTATGGCAGGTAAAATATTGACTACCTAACAATACTCCACTCAACCCTGATTAAATAAAACTGAACTGTCTCATTAAGAGTGTAAATCCTACCTGGCTTTGTACTAAAAAAGCACACTATTACCAAGGTAATTAGTGTGAGCTCTGATTTTCTGATGTCGCTAAATGTCAGAATTTTCTTGACCTGGCACTTCCCACAGTTCTCACAATGAAGACAAGATATGTTGCAAGAAAAGGACAAGTCAAGAGTCTCAGCATATAATCCCCTCCAATACCCAGCGTATCCGACTTTTCATGAACAGAATAAAAGCTTGTCCAATTTTATGTAATTATGTTTTGTTCCTGTTTATGTAAATAAAAATCTGTTTGATGGGACACCACATCTCACCGACCGCCCCAGAAAACACAAAGGGAATTTGATTCACTGGCAAACTTGAGGGCAGTTATTGGGCTAAGATGCTCATTTCTGTCACAGATGATAATCTGTGTACCCATTTGGCCCACTCACTCTCCCAAACGTCCCCTCCTCCTTTCAGAAAGAGCTTTCCTGCAACTTTTTTAATTGTTGCCTTTTAAGCGAGAGTTTGCTTTGGTGTATCGGAGTTGATAATGAATTTGCACTTGAAACGTTGCTCATGTAAAGAAATGTCTGGATTTTGTATTGTCTTTTTAAATGAATGGAAATGGTGTTCTTATTTTCTTGTAGCTTGTTTGTTCATGAGATGCTCACTCACTGTTTAGTCTATAGAGATGATACACGCTATCAGCTGTAAAAAATGAAAGGGCAAAAAAACCTATGTACAGAGAAGAATGGAACAAGTTGTTACTGCTCAAGACACTTATCGGAAATAAACATACTGTACTTCAGCTTCGTTTTAACACATTTATTTTCTTTACAGTGATGGTATACAAAAATGTCATTACAAGGAGAGTTTAACGGAATGAGTTTCGATGGCATGCATTAGCTTTGCTTGTTAATCCTCTGCCAGCTATTGTTGAGGATTTTATGCAGCTTAGATTGAATATCGCAGCGTCACACTTCAGACTGCAGATTAGCCGTTGTAGTTAAAGCTAAAATCAGCACAAACAAAAGATGGGAGGAATTAATGAAATGAAAATCTAAATAAATCATACAGAAAAAACATAAAAGAGAGAGATTACTTTCGTGGTTGGCATGAGGGAAGTTTAGGCGACCAAGTCCCTTCTCGAGTGCAGGTGATGTGTTTTGGTCCTCTGAGTGTGTAGCCCCTCCTGCACTGAAAGGAGTCGATCGTGTCGTTAGGGTTATACTTTTGTCTGTAGCCGTTCACCCAGAAGGCGTGAGGAACGTTTGGTGATGGACATGTTACAACTGTAAAAACAAAGAAACACACTTTTACTTATGCTAAATAACAGGCTTGGTTCTGCTTCAGGACTGTTCACCAACTTTCATGTCCGACTTTTTAAATGACACCATCTTATATGGAGAAAGGACTTGAAAGGAGACTTGAACATTTGTGTGATGTCACCAAACTGTAATTCAGTATCTATAAAACTGACCGTTACTGACCAGTCGGCTGTGGTGGCCATATTGAATTAGATAGTTGATGCACTTGTAGACGTACGTCCAATGTTTACTTTCTGAAAGTCTCATTGAAATTCACCCAGTGGTTCATGAGGGGGACAGACACACAGGTAGCAGTGGCTGATAGCAAAAGTGGATTGTTGGGTGAGCTTTGAAACCTTTGCATTGTGGAGGCGGTGCGCTCCATGTCCCGTTTTCGGTGCACCATATATGTGATGGTCCGTCGAGGATTCCCTCCAGACAATAATAGATGAGCACGTTACTGTAGCTGTAAGGCGCCTCCTGGATGTTTCTCCTTGCAGCATTTGTTTTAATCGGCTCTTCGCACTTTATGACTGCAAGCAAAACAGTGATTTAGAGATACCTCAAGACTTTGGAGAAAACCACCAGCCACCACCCTTATTCATGAACTGTATGAGTAGTCTGACCACACCTTCACAAACAGGAGTACGTCCATCCCATCCTTCACTTTGGCACACTCTAGTGCCTTGTCCTACAAGTCTGTACCTAAAGAGAGAAATAAAAAAACATTAAAGGGAACGATAGCATGTTAGAGAGCAGAATGACACAGAGGATCATGCTTACCCCTTATTACACACAGCTGTAGCTTTATCTCCAAAATGTATGCCAGAATAAGTAAAATGTCCATTTTCAAACTCTCCTGCATGTCCACAAGACATCCCTTTTGACAGTAAAAATAAAATTGTTAATTTTGTGTTAAGTCCACTGCAAGACAAAATAAACAATCACCCCACAAAAGGACAGGATACATGGCAGTGAGAGTTCTATTGTCTTCTAAATAATTTTACTTCCCTTTTCTTTCCCTGTGTTGGCTAGCTACACATTTAAAACCTGCTCACTTGAGAATCTACTAAATGTGTAAATGGTCTGTATTTGTATAGCGCCAACCCCCCAAGGCGCTTCACAACACATCAGTCATCCATTCATGTACATACTGGTGGTGATGAGATATAATGTGGCCACAGCTGCCCTGGAGTGCACTGATGGAAGCAACACTGCCAAACACTGGCACCACTGGTCCCTCTGACCGCCACCAGCAGGTTAAGTGTCTTGCCAAAGGACACAACAGCAGCATTCTCAGCTGGGATGAAACCTACAACCTTCTGATTACTGGACAACCCGCTCTTCCTCCTGAGCTACTACTGCTCTAAACAACTGTGAGTAATTTTGAAGTCTGGTTTTCCAACTGTAAGTGCAGTTTACATGAAAGGTCTGCACCAGTCAGGTTAAACAGCAATCCAGATGTTTGAAGTCTATGATCAGATTCAGCCCAAAAGCACAATAAGCTGACTGTAACTCAGACATGAATCCAAACAGGGCAGCGATCCTTTAGAAGTACCTAAAGAAGGAAATAACTGATCATGTTATCACAAGGTCACAGCTCAGATATTTTGAAAACCAATATCTTTTAATGTGCAACAGTTTTGTGACTACATGATAATTCGGTAACTTCTTTTCAGAATTCAAAAGCTTTCATAAAGTTTTAAACAGAAGGTTTTGATGTTCCTACTTTCACAAATCAGTGTCAGTGGCGTCCAGATCCCGTTGAAGCACATACGAAGCCTGCTGCCACCAACTGAAGTGTACCCAACGTCACAGCGGTAGTAGACTCTATCACCAGAGGAAAACGATGTCTTGAAGGTGTACTTGTTGGATAGTCTGACATTGGAGCCGCTGGCAGCTGGTGGGGCTTGACATCCAACTTATGATCAGATTTTACAAAAAGATTAGATTCAACAGGAGTTTGATTGGGAGTCCATCCCACTGCACAACAGCAAATAATCACAACTGGTCATCAGGTAGAACACAAACTCACCTTTCTGGTCGGTTAACTGTTGAGTTTCAACTTTTGATGCCACACAACGCGGAGGCTGAGGCTGCCACCGACCAGAGGGCCTGCAGGTGATCGTCTGAGCTCCATTCAACTGGAAACCCTGCTTACAGGTGAGGTTCATGATATCTCCCACAAAGTATTTTGAAACACTACCTTTCTGCACAGAGTTGTCCACTGTTGGGGCAGTGCAGGTCTCTAGTGAGACAAAAAAAATCTCAGTTATTATACAGAAATGTATTAATGAGCAGTGATCAGTAGGTGAAACTAATCTAGTTAGGATCTTCTGGGGCAACCCAGAAACAAGCATAGTATAAACTGGAACACTGGTGTCTCTGTCCACAGTGGAATCTACTGAGAAGGTGTCCACCAAGAAAGAAGCTCCTGTTCTAAATGAGAAAAGCTTCAAGCTCAACCATGAGCAAGACGGATATATTATGAGGAAAGGTTTGATAGTACAATGAGACAAAGATGAGCCACTCAAGAAATATATTTGGTGTGCGGGAGCTTTTAGAACTAAGAGCACAGCACCAACTGTGAAGCACGGTGGTGGTGGCATCATGATGTGGGGTTAAGGAGAAGTTCTACCTCTAATGTCTTCAGCTATTTGAAACGTCAACACGGATGACCTCAAATGCTTCTGAGAACAGGTTTCTGGTTGGATAAAGCAGCCTAACGTTAAGCTTTTAGAATAACTTTTTCAAGACATCAACTCCACCCCTTTAGAAAATTATTGGACTAGTCAAACGTTAGCTAGAATTATCACAGAAGCTTGTTGATGGATGACAGCATTCATGCTCATGATGAGTAAACACATGACTGAAATTGTAGGAAAAGAAAACAATTAATGAATTAAATGGATCTACGTCACATTTAGGCTGTTACTCATGGTTAACAATGCCACCTACAAGCACACACACACACACACACACACACACACACACACACACACACACACACACACACACACACACACACACACACACACACACACACAGAGAGTCATAAGCCTGTTCTGCTGCCCACCTTCACAAGACGGGAATTCACCGGCCCATCCAGAACTCTTACATATCCTGTAATTCGGCCCCTTCAGAGCATATCTGTCAACAAGAACACAGTCAAACACACAATAGCTGTCATGTCCACCAGCTGCACTTCAGTTCCTTTATTTTACCCTGTTTTACAATCAGCATAAACTTTTTCTCCAATGAATCCTTCCCCTTCGTGTAGAAACTCCCCGTTGGGTAGGTCACCAGCGTTGCCACACCTAATCTCTGTCAAGAATGAAACAGATTAAATGGTCATTCTCAGATGGGTGTTTTAATTTTATCTCATACAAGCTGCTGCAAATCCTGTTTCCTAACCCTAACCACAACTATGTGGGTGGAAGCTGTACACTTCATTTAAAACTAGAAGAGCAGAAAACTGGAGAGGTAGCTATTTACAATAAATAACGTGAATTAACTATCATAACTGAACTGTGATGTAAAGCTAAAACCAACAAAATGAGCAGTTTATCATGTTGACTCTGGATGTACAACTGAACCAAAGAACAGTAGACCATTTAAGGGTTTTATTTTTGCTCAAAGGTACTGGAGATTAGATTCAAATACACTCTACTTGTGTTTTTTAGAATAAAAAATAGATTACAATTAGTATTTTAATTGTCTGATTATTTGATATTTAGAATAATTTAATGAGTTTTAAATTTAAGTTTTATTTAAAAAAAATTGAGAGAAATTCAACAATTTTGACAGCAACACACGTTATTCTGTCCAGTACAAACACGCTCTTTCCAAGCACTTTATCATAAAACTCGTAGAACAACATTATCGGCGCTGGAGAAAAACAAACATCGTTTTCTTGTGGCTGATCCAACAAAACCAAAGTCAAACATGAGGTTAAAGAAAAGTCACAGGGTCTTAAAGTTGTCTGTGTATGGTTTGTTTTCCACCAGGGACAGCAGGAGGGACAGTGAGGTGTCCAGTAATCTGAAGGTTGCAGGTTTGATCCCGGCTCTGACTAGAATGCTACTGTTGTGTCCTTGGACACTTACCGCCTTGCCTGCTGGTGGAGGGACCGGTGGCGCCTGTGCACGGCAGACTCGCCTCTGTTAGTTAGTGCACCCCAGGACAGCTGTGGCTACATCCTAGCTCATCATCACCAGCGTGTGTATGTGTGTGTGAATGGGTGAAGGACTCATTGTGTTGTGAAGTGCCTTGGGGGGTCTACAACCCCCCAAGAAGGCACTATACAAATACAGGTCATTTACCATTAACCCCTGGTGTGAAAGACGTGTTATAACCAGGAAAAACTCGTTGAGAAGAAAATCTAAGAAAACAAAATTATAACTCTAAGGGAAAATTCTGAGCTACAGCCAAAACTATTAGTTTTAATTTCAAATCTATACATAAAGTTATAATTCTAAATGTAATATACATAATTCAGAGTTTCAAATTGGCCTACATGATAAAATTACAGACAAAAAGTCATGAATGTTACCATGTGGGCAACATGAGACCATCTAAGGAACATCATTTTTGGCCAGTAGAGGGTGTTAAAGACTGATTTCAATCACAGATTAATTACATCTAAGTTTGATGTTAGTTGACATAAAAGTGACTTTTTCCTCTTACTTTCACATTCCAGAGACAGTTTGGTCCATTTTCCGTCCACACACTGGACAGAACGGGACCCTTTGACGGCGGTGAAGTCCTCTGCGCAGTGGTAGAAGACCTTCTCCCCGCTCCTGAAGACGCTCCTAGACTTGCTGGGCAGCTGTGCGTGAGGGTACTCCAGCGGGGAGGAACATTCACCTTCGTCCCGAGCGGTGCGCTTGCTGGCTCCTGAAAGCAACAACAGTCACTATGGAAAAACACGCGCGAGTGCTAAAAGACACAGTTCCTGGAAGTTACCTAAAGCAATGAAAGCAAACGACAACAACACGACAGTCTCAGCGGTGTTCATGTCTGGTGTCCGCTGTTGGAAGCATCAAAATGCCAGCAGGAGTAACAGATGGCGCCTTTATAGAGGAAGGCTGGCACGGTGTGTGTGTGTGTGTGTGTGTGTGTGTGTGTGTGTGTGTGTGTGTGTGTGTGTGTGTGTGTGTGTGTGTGTGTGTGTGTGTGTGTGTGCAGGTCCTTTTCATAAAAATAACATATTGTGATAAAGTTAATTATTTTCTGTAATGTACTGATAAGCATTAGACTTTCATATATATTAGATTATTGCACACAACTGAAGTAGTTCAAGCCTTTTATTGTTTCTAGTGTTTCTAGTGTTGATGATTTTGGCATGCAGCTCATGAAAACCCAAAATTCCTATCTCAAAAAATTAGCATATTTCATCCGACCAATAAAAGAAAGGTGTTTTTAATACAAAAAAAAGTCAACCTTCAAATAATTATGTTCAATTATGCACTCAATACTTGGTCGGGAATCCTTTTGCAGAAATGACTGCTTCAATGCGGCGTGGCATGGAGGCAATCAGCCTGTGGCACTGCTGAGGTGTTATGGAGGCCCAGGATGCTTTGATAGCTGCCTTAAGCTCATCCAGAGTGTTGGGTCTTGCATCGCTCAACTTTGTCTTCACAATATCCCACAGATTCTCTATGGGGTTCAGGTCAGGACAGTTGGCCGGCCCATTGAGCACAGTAGTACCATGGTCAGTAAACCTTTTACCAGTGGTTTTGGCACTGTGAGAAGGTGCCAGGTCGTGCTGAAAAATGAAATCTTCATCTCCATAAAGCTTTTCAGCAGATGGAAGCATGAAGTGCTCCAAAATCTCCTGATAGCTAGCTGCATTGACCCTGCCCTTGATAAAACACAGTGGACCAACACCAGCAGCTGACATGGCACCCCAGACCATCACTGACTGTGGGTACTTGACACTGGACTTCAGGCATTTTGATATTTCCCTCTGCCCAGTCTTCCTCCAGACTCTGGCACCGTGATTTCTGAATGACATGCAAAATTTGCTTTCATCCAAAAAAAAAGTACTTTGGACCACTGAGCAACAGTCCAGTGCTGCTTCTCTGTAGCCCAGGTCAGGCGCTTCTGCCGCTGTTTCTGGTTCAAAAGTGGCTTGACCTGGGGAATGCAGCACCTGTAGCCCATTTCCTGCTTACGCCTGTACACGGTGGCTCTGGATGTTTCTACTCCAGACTCAGTCCACTGCTTCCACAGGTCCTCCAAGGTCTGGAATCGGCCCTTCTCCACAATCTTCCTCAGGGTCCGGTCACCTCTTCTTGTTTTGCAGTTTTTTCCCACACTTTCCTTCCCACAGACTTCCCACTGAGGTGCCTTGATACAGCACTCTGGGAACAGCCTATTCCTATAGAGATTTCTTTCTGTACCCTCTTGCTTGAGGGTGTCAATGATGGCCTTCTGGACAGAAGACAGTTTTTTTTTTTTGCAGTTTTGAGTAATGAACCAGGCTGGGAGTTTTTGAAAGCCTCAGGAATCTTTTGCTAGTGTTTAGAGTGAATGAGTTGATTCAGATGATTAGGTTAATAGCTCATTTAGAGAACCTTTTCATGATATGCTAATTTTTTGAGATAGGAATTTTGGGTTTTCATAAGCTGTATGCCAAAATCATCAATATTAGAAACAATAAAAGGCTTGAACTACTTCAGCTGTGTGTAATGCATCTAATACATATGAAAGTCTAATGTTTATCAGTATATTACAGAAAATAATGAACTTTATCACAATATGTTAATTTTTTGAGAAGGACCTACACTCAACAAAAATATAAACACAGCACCTTTTTTTCTGCTCCGATTTTTTCATGAGCTGGACTTAAAGATCTAAAATTCATTCCAGATACACAATATTACCATTTATCTCAAGCATTGTTCACAAATCAGTCTAAATGTGTGATAGTGAGCACCTGTGATTTGCTGAGATAATCCATCTCACAGGTGTGCCACATCAAGATGCTGATCTGACATCATGAGTAGTGCACAGGTGTACCTTATACTGCGCACAATAAAAGGCCACCCTGGAATGTGCAGTTTTGTCTCACAGCAAACTGCCACAGATGCCACAAGCATTGAGGGAGTGTGCACTTGGCATGCTGACAGCAGGAATGTCAACCAGATCTGTTGCTCGTGCATTGAATGTTCATTTCTCCACCATAAGCCGTCTCCAAAGGCATTTCAGAGAATATGGCAGTACATCCAGCCAGATTCACAACCGCATATATATATATATATATATATATATATATATATATATATATATATAATATCTATAATGATATAATAAGATAAGTTTTATGTGTAATGAAATACTGTGGGTACAGGAAGTGTTCAAACCCCCTTCAATTTTTCATTCTGTTATTTTGCAGCCATTCACAAAAATCAATTAAATTCAGTTTTTCTGCATTAATGTGCACACAGCTCATTGGCAGAAAAACACAGAAATTTATGCAGAATTATTTTAAAAAGACAACCTGAAATAGCACATAGTCCTAAGTATTCAGACCCTTTGCTTTGTAGAAGAGTCCTTTTGAGCTAATGCTGCCATGAGTCTTCTTAAAAATGCAACAAGTTTCTTGTCCCTGGATTTTTGGGATCCTTTACCCTTCCTGCTGGCAGATATTCTGAGGTTGGATGGTTAACATTGGTGGACAGCCATTTTTAGGACTCTCAAGATATGCTCAATTGTGTTTAAGTGACGCTCTGGCTGGGCCACTCATGAACCGTCACAGAGTTGCCATGAAGCCACTTCTTTATTTTAGCTAAACTCCATGCGGGCTTTCATGTGTCGTGCACTGAGGAGGCTTCTGATGGGCCACTTTGCCATAAAGCCATCTATGCCTCTGTTGTAACTTTGTGTGTGTGTGTGTGTGTGTGTGTGTGTGTGTGTGTGTGTGTGTTCTACAACTTTTTCCTATCTCCTGACCTGACTGCATTTTTGGAGCTCAGCAGCAGTGATCTTTGGGTTCTTCTTTATCTCTCACCAAGGTTCTTCTCCCCGGTAGCTCAGTTTGGCCGGGCGGCCTGCTCTAGGAGGGGTTCTGGTCGTCCCAAACATCTTCCATTTAAGGATTATGGAGGCCACTGTGCTCTTAGGAACCTCAACTGAAGCAGAGCTGTTTTTGTAACCTTGGCTAGATCTGTGCCTTGCCAGTTTTGTCTCTGAGCCCTTCACACAGTTCCTTTGACCTAATAGGGAACCTATGAAAAAAATGAATGCAAGTCAAGGGGACTAAAAACGCTATTTTCCAATTCCACTTGTTTTGTGCCATGGATTTCACATATGATGTCAGTGAATTTTAAAGTAGCATTTTGATACCAAGAATGCACTTACTTTCAAACAGAGGGGAAACGCTATTTTAGGTTTTGTGTGAAAATAAGTCCAGGACTACAAATGTGCTTCACCAAAGTGACGTCACCAAACGAGACACGGAGAAAACTGAGGGAAAAGGGCTGTTAGTTCAGCAAACTTCAAATCCTTCCTTCAGTAAGAAAGAACCACCATAAATCTGTCCACATGGTAAGTAGCAGCTACGCTAGGGGAGAGGAGATTCTGTGGTGATGTCACATATAGTATCGGCATACGTGCCGATTTCTGGTTTGTAGTCATGCTAATTACAAACTTTTACAAGCTGATAAATCTCAAAGTACGTGACTGGCGTGGTCGAAACACCCATAATTAGTTTTCCTTTAAATTCCAGCACAACATATGTGCGATCCAGGGTCTAAGGCAAAGCGGATTAGAAAATATCTCTTTTATCCCCGTTGACTTGCATTCATTTTTTCGTTTTTCCGGGGACCCGAGAGCCGACCAGAAAGGGAGGAGACTTAGGCTCCCTATGATTCTCATTTGCTCCCATTGTGAACTGTAAGGTCCTAAGTATCCTAAGGTCATATAGACAGGTGTGTGGCTTTCCTAATCAAGTCCAGTCAGTAATATCAAACACAGCTGGACTTCAATGAAGGTGTAGGACCATCTCAGGGGTGATCAGAAGAAATGGAAAGGTCCTGAGTTAAATATGAGTGTCACAGCAAAGGGTCTAAATACTTAGGGCCATGGGATGTTTCAGTCGTATTTTTTAATAAATCTGCAGAAATTTCTAAAATTCTGTTTTCCTGTCATTATGGGGTGTTGTGTGTTCATTAATGAGGAAAAAATAAATTTTATTGATTTTAGCAAACCACTGCAATATAACAGAGTGAAAAAATGACGGGGGGTCTGAATCCCTTCCGTATACACTGTATGTGCAAAGCTTTAATGGGCTAGAAGACATAAGACTGACTGAACATGTGCTGAGAAACACAACCAAAAACATTACTTCTAACCCATCTGCTTGAGACAAAGACTGATAAATAGCCAGGCAAGTTGAACTTTATCCTATTATTTATTTCTTAGATTATTTAACTTCTCCCTAATCGACACTCATGGGCCCGGTCTCTGTGGGCTTTAGAAGAAAGTGTTTCTCTTGATTAGAGATTTAACAGTTCCGGGATTTATCTGGATTCATGATGTACCAAATGTTATCTAAAGTGAACTAGTTCGGCATCTAAACCCTACAAAAAAGTTACAGTTATGAATGTTTGACTGTTTTAAAAGAAAACTGTTAGGCTTTATAAAACATGTATAAACCAACATTATTGGTAATTTTGACATAAGGATTGTAAAAACAATTAAATCCATTAAACAATTATAGAAGCCAACATCCACGGACTCCTGTACTATTGAATCGATTTATTTAATACTCTAGATTGAAAACATTACATGTTCATCCTGTCTTCTATGCAGACACAGGCCACGACTGCTTCTCTGTAGCCCACAGAAACCTTGTCTAAGATATGTAAGGGATTTTGTGATATTTTACAAGGAATGGCTTTATTACTGTACAGTTTTAGTGTAAACACTTTGAACATTAGGTTAACTTACACTGGTAAACATTTCACACTCATTCAACAGGTCATATAGGAAGGTTTGCTGTTGCTGTAAACCATCTTTCATGCATCAGAATCTTGAATTTCTCTGCTAACACGATGCATCAGACTGACTCACTCTGACCCAACTAGTTTATTAGGTTGATTTTATGTCTAACTCTTTCCATTTGGTCTGTATTTTGCACCACATAAAGCTCATGATTCAGGATGATTTAAATCAGCGGTAACTTCAGAACGGATCCAGAACTTATCTGACTCCAGTGACTGAAGGACAGTCACAAATAATGTGAAATCAGTGGCTCAGAATTACTGATTCTGTCTCTTCCGCAGCTCCAGTTCTCTGATGACCCGCCTCACTGACAAAAACATTTCCATTTAAGGCAGTTATCATAAAATGTGAACTGGTTGTATTTATTTACTCTGCTTAGAATTTAGATGAGGCTGTTGGGTTACATGTTTGTTTACCAGATATAAATAAAATCTGAAGGGGTGTCTATGATTATTACAAACTCCACAGGAAAGGGTTGCACACACGTTGCATCACTTGTTGGCTGCACCAACAAAACCTCAGAGAAACTTTGACATTGATTTGTCTATGAATCGACGGTAGAGACCGGTGACTTGTTCTGGGGTTTAGGTTACTCCCAATGAGCACGCACCCACCCACCCACACACACACACACACACACACACACACATACACGAACATGACTAAATGAAAGCTTTTCACTTATCTTAAATAATAGAAAAAACAAAAGAAAATTCTTATAAAATTCCATTTATTGGTAAATTGTGCACTGAATTACAATAAAGCTTTTCATCAGGGAATGTTTGTCTGCCATAAAATGTTTGTAAGTAGTCAAATACAGGCACTTTTGCCAATCACCAATATAAAAAAATCACCATAATCAGTAAAAATCCAGAAATACGGAGCAGCGTGGTAGACTTTAAATGTTTTTAACTTTTATTTTACTGAAGAAATGTGGACAACATTATTTAAAGACAAAAACACAGATGTAAAATAAATGAACATTCACCACAAATTAAAAGGAGTCACAGAAGCCTCTTTTTTTCATAAGGCTAGACAGAACATTTCATTTAGTTTTTACAGCTTTTGTCTGCACATTGCAAAAGAAATGGCCATTTTCTGAGTTAAATCAGTCAAAAATAAAAGTCCGTCATACACTAGAGGAAGGACACATGTTGTTTTGGAATATTTCCACAGAAAAGTTACAAATAAAGCTTTTATAAAGACAAATAAGAGCTGTGCATGGCTTTCTCCAGAGAAACCAAAGGCATTTTTAATATAAAATCTATCTGTGAAGATTTTCTGCAATAACACTTAAATTACACTTTGGGGTGTTAAAATGAGATTCATTTTATTATAAATCGTTATCATAATTTAATAATTAATTTGTATTTTAAAATAATCACAGTCCAAATTGAAAGATAATCACAAAAGCACATTCAAATGCATGTTAAAATAAAACATTTAACCCAGAATCGCTGTCATGGTTACACAGATCTAAGCTGTGATACAGTAGATAGACTGGCTGGCTAACAAAGCCAACTTACAAAAGCAAAAATGGCTATGCTGAAGGGAGGAGAAGGGGAACAGATGTTTCACGCTGTAGATAGAAGGAAAATACCTCTTCATGTGCTTTTTAGGACCTTCTCTCCATCTTCCGTGTTTGGGGCTTTGCAGCCATTTGTAGAGTCCTGCCAGATGGAAACAGAACATGGAGAAAGTGGACGGCATGAACACTAACACCAAACAGGAAAGAGGTATTTGTTTTGATTGGCCGAGGTAAAGCTAACACTGAACTTTCAGGTTAGAAGTCAGACGTTCTGTGGCTGCAGTCCTGGGTTCCCTCAGTCAGGTTAAGAAAGAGCACTTTGTTTATGCGGCAAAAGAATAACTGCAGGGGAAACTAAAAACATTCACCACTACAAGCTAAAAATAACATTCACCAGTTCAGCTGCTCCTTAAAGTCAATTTAAAAGTACTGTGTTCCTAAAGCACCTTCCACATTGGTGAGAGAGTCCACCTATTCACCAGGTCTCTGCAGAACCAGGGGATGGGGACAGCAGTCCAAAAAGCCAGTTCAGTCACTCTGTGTGGCATCAGCTCTAACTAACGACCATGACTAACAGCCCTGGTTTAGCACCTGATTGTACTGCACAAAGTAAACATGGATACTGCGAGGACAGAAGTAACAGAGAGAAAGACAAAGGTTCCTCAGAGTGAGCTGCAGGTCTAAAGGGATAAAGAAGTCCCTTCAGACAGGAGCTCAGTGGTTTATTTCCAGCTTTAAAGGCATGGTTCACTGAAAAAAAAAACATTTTTTAATTATTATTTCTGATTAAAAACGATTACTTTGAGTTTTCTATGTAGGCTGAACATAAAAACAGTCTCCTATACCTATCGCCTGCATTAGCTTTTGATCGAAACTAGACGGTGAAAATCTAGGATTTGAAAAGTCTGACAGACCTACATCCAGGGTCCGAAATTAACGCTCGCCACTCGCCAAATGCGAGCAAATTGCTCCATTTGGCGAGTAAATTTTTGAGCTCTACCTGCCACCTGGCGAGTAAATGTTTGCACCAAATTAGTTATGTTTATCAGTCATCTTCCATGGATGTCTGATACTCCTCCCGCCTGCATGCAACGTACACAAACGTACGCAAAATGTGAGCGCCGCATCCAACGTCATTTCCACCTATCCCATCCAATCAGTTTATCAAGTTAGCCGTTAGCTTCGTGTTAAAACTAGCGGTGAAATGTGGCGGTTTTTAACTGGAGTCAGCCAGCCTTCCAAAAGAAAACTCGTCGAACTAGAAAAACCACCAGGACCAGTGGCAACCAGAAGATTTTGTGAAAAGTGGCGAACTGGAGACGGCGGAGTCGTGAGACAATGGCTACATTATGATGGCCACGTAGCGTTGCTGCGTTTCACAGACAACTGTCCCTCGGCATTCTTCAAATATCCAAAAAATGCCCATACTTCCGACTTTGTCTTCTTTGAAGGATAATAAATGTCCCGAGTGCTGCCATCTCCTCCTGCTATTATTTCAGCTTTAGCTTAAAGAAAGTTTTGGTCGTAAACAACAAAGTGCGCATGTGCCGCCGGCAACTTCAGATGATACGGTGGCTGGTAAGGGTCACCGCGCCTACACCGCAGTCACGGTAATCCACCGAGATAATATATTTTTTTAAAAACAAGACGATTATTATTATTGTCAACTTTTTTACCGGGGTTTACCGCTACACCGGTTACCGTGACAACTATAGCCCTGACACACTTTCAGATATTCTCATGGTGCAGCTGTGTTCTCCAGAGATCAAGGACTAGGACCCAAATGAGGCTGTAATGCTTTGGCACAAAGACGGTGTCAGAAGCAGGAGGCCAGACTTCATGGACAGAGAAAACAAGGAGTCTGACTAGATTTCAATGAAAGAGTTCATAAAAACATCTCTAAAAATAAATAAATAAATAGTAAAAATGACAAAAGAGTTGTTTTTCTTATTAATTGATGTTTTAATTATTTTGTCACTCTGTTTGGAATCAACATAATATAGAATAACATGCTTTAGGTAGATCTAAATCATTTAGAATTTTGGCCGGTAAAAAATATGCTTGGCCGGTAGATTTTCATCATCTACCGGCCAACTTGGCCGGTGAGTAAAAAATTTAATTTCAGACCCTGCCTACATCACACTGTCACTTAACATTCATGGACTCACCCATTTTAATTTGTTACAAGCAAGACTGTTGTTGGTTTAGAGTCCAGGAATCAGCAGAGAACGTCTCGGCCTAGTAGATGCTAACTGTTAGCATTAGCAACTCCACCATATGGCAAAACTCCTCTAGGTTTATGTTATTTGTGGAGATAAAACATCAATGTTGAAAAGAAAATTGAGTGACTGGCACAGTCAGATTGTTGTTAGCCAATCAGAGGTGAGACGCCCAAATATCAGGATATAAGACTCCAAATCCTGTCATCTGAAGCTCTCCTCTGATCTAGCAACCTTCTACAATCATTTGTCGCCTAAAGGCTCTTAACCCTATCAGAACCAGTGAGGCCTACGTTCTTTAAAGTGCTACGCCTATACTCATAGAATCTGGGGTTACAGTATGTAACCTTCATTGTATTTTGTAAAGTGTCTACCGGTCTCTATGTGGTGGTGCTACACCATACTTGGCAGCACTATTAACACAGCACACCTATCACGATCTATATGCTCAGCTGAGCTAAAGCTACTGACTGTTCCTCACTCCCAGTATAGATCTAGAGGAGATCGGGCTTTCTTTGTCTTGGCTCCATCCCTCTGGAAAGAGCTGCCACTCAGCATCAAACAGTCACCCTCACTGCATGTCTTCAAGGGTCGCTTGAAGACTCATTTTTATCGTTTGACTTTTATGTGACTTGGCTTTATGCTTCTTATCCTTCTTTGCTTCTATGTTTGTATGTGATTTTTAGGACATTTTATCACTCTGTTTTTATTTTAATCTACGTTATGTTCAGCGCCTTGGGCTTCCACAGAGGCAGTGGAAGGCGCTCTATAAATAAAGCTTGATTGATCGATTGATTGGTTCTAATCCTGAAACAGGGCTCTTTGGACTTACAAAGTGTTCATTCCTACTAGAGACCATTGCAAAAGTGTAGATTAAATGAGTGAACCACACCTTTAATACTCAAACCAGGACCAGGACTCTTGTTTTTGTAGTCTTCATTACATTCAATCATCTTCTTATTTTCATGTTATTATTTGAATTAGAATTCTGATCACCTACGCATGGATTATGCTTTCATCGTTCACACATTTTAGATTTACTAGAGTACTTTATCTGTAATCTCAAAGCTATAGCCGATTAGTGTTAGTCTGGGTATAGGGAGACATACTCAGAGACCCTTGAGAAATCCTGTTAATGCCATACTTTTATTTTGATAAGAGGGGACATGAAATTGAAACATTCTGAAATGTATCCATGAAAATATCAGCTTTTCACTCCCTTTATTCTGTTTTTCAATTAATATTTTATATATATTTCTCACAAATACACTGGTGGTATAAACTAATCCAGCAGTTGAATCCATTTTACACATTCACTTATAACAATCACATCTGTTACTGACACTGACCTCTTTCTGTAGTAATTCAGCTGCCTCAAACATATCAGAAAACCGCAAGCTGGGAAAAGTAGGACTATGATACGTGTGGGAGTGTTGTGGGTTTCCCACGCTGTAGAGACGAGGACGCTTAATCTGATCCTGGGTGGACAGCGGATCAAAACTGTTCCTGCGCACGAAAGGCGGTGGCATGGTGTTCTTTCTGACTTTCTTCTGCTTGGGGAAAGACACAAACAGAGTGAGTATTAGCAAACGTCTTCAGTTTTGTTGTGTTTTACAACCCTTTAGTGAGAAGAATACAATGGGGGGTTTAACTGTAAAAATAAAAAGTTTTGTCTCAAAATTTGTGAGTGTGTGTGTGCGTGTGTGTGTGTGTGTGTGTGTGTGGGGGGGGGGGGGGGGGGGGGGCTGTAAAAATAAAATGTTTTGTCTCAAAATTTGTGTGATGTCTAATGTTTGTCTCAGAGAAAAGTGGGCACTGTCGTACATTCAGTGTGTAAATCAATGTGTTCCAGTTAGACAATTGTGTTTTCAGTTTTGCTCTTCAGTGTTCTTTCCATGCTTGGTAGTGTTCACCCAAACGCTACTTGTGTTTAAGCAATGAATGGTATGTGTGTGTCATGTGAAAATGTGGCTGTGTTTACCAAATGAAAACACGTGTTCCGTTTTGGGAACTTGTTACGATATGTGGTGGCAGGGTTTTGTTGCAAAGGGAAGCCACGGTTTAGGAATTTGTGTGTTATGTTTGGGGTTTTGTGTGTACAGTTTTGAAAAACGTGTTTTAGCAATCGAAAAAAACTAGGGGTGCTCCGATTGATCGGCCACAGATAATTATCGGCCGATTTTCCTGCAAAAGTGTGTGATCTGTGATCGCCGATCACTGCCTTTCATTTCCGATCTGGCACTGGCGCTTACTCTTCCCGGCCGGTAGTTCACCCTTCCGCTTCTCCCCGCTTAGTGCGCATGCGCGTGGCGGCAAACCCGCAAAGACAAACATATCTGCCGTGTGGAACTTCTTTACGGTGTGCGAGAGTGATATTAAGTTTGCGTCTTGCAACACTTGCAACGGAAACATACCCCGCGGAGGAAGCACTTCAAAAAAATTCAACACAACGAATTTGATCCGACATTTAAAGACTAAACACTTGGCGGAGCATGGTGAGTTTTTGAGGCTCACCGCAGACAATGAAAAGATGCCTGCTAATGCAGCCACAGTCAGACGGCAGCTAACGCAGCCGACGCTTGGAAACACTCGCCCATATGAGCGTGACAGTCAAAAGGCTAAGCAAATTACCCGTAAAATCATCGAGTTTATTGGACTAGACGACCAGCCTTTTTCAGTTGTGGAAGACGCCGGATTCCGCCGACTACTAACCCACTTGGAACCTCGCTACATGCTACCGGGACGTAAATATTTTGCCGACGTAGCCCTTCCAGAGCTCCACCAGACAGTGTATTCTTTCATCGAGGGACTCCTTAAAGAAAGCGTCTCATCCTCTGTGAGTTTCACAAGTGACATTTGGAGCTCAGATGTCAGTCCTGTGTCAACGCTGAGCTTAACAGCTCGCTGGATGTATCTGAACGTATCCTTGGTTACTTAATTTGATTTAGGCGGTGATGTGAGATATTGACTTTTTTTGCACTATTTGTAGCCTAAAGAGAGCCTTAATGTTTTCAATTTCTTATAAATTGTTACTGATATTACATAATTTTAAGTGAAGTAAAACCATGTTTTTTCTGAATTAATATGTAACACATGCATTAGAACTCACCATAGCTAAATGAACAATTTACAGCCAATCTATGTAATTGGTATCGGTAATCGGCTGATCGGCCTCTTGGCTGATTGGTATCGGTGATCAATAGATTAAAGCCTGATCGGAGCATCCCTAAAAAAACTGTAACAGTATTCGTGTGATCGGAAATGAAATCCAATGTAATTCTGAGATGCATGTGTGGCTGTGGTATGCCTCAAGGTGCAGCAAGATTTAGTGTGAACTCTGATGCTGACCATCTAGATAAGTGTTTTTGTAAGCTAGAAACTAACTTTATGGTATATTTTGGTTTGAATCCCTACGAATAGGCCTGCCTCAAGCAGTTTGTCCTGTCAAGACAAGTTACACATTAGATGCACAGAATGGAAAATGAGACAGGCTGCAATTGGTGTGATCTCTGAAAGAGGATTTGTCAAGAAACACGTTTTAAAACAACTTACTAATGGTCTGTCTTTGTGAGTGTTGACAGCTTCCACCTTCAGGTCAAACATCTCCACTTTACAACCTTTAGGACAAAGTTGGTGCATCAAGTCATCAACAACAAGAAAACCAAAGTAAAAGAGCAAACATTGGTTCATTTCTGAGCTGGATGATGACTCACCGTAAGCCACCGGGGTGAGTTTGAGGACAGTGTGTAAAGGACACTTCATGTATGGTAGGTCATCTGAGGAAAAAACAAGAGTGAGAGTGAGACTTAGTTGGTTTGTGGTGGTTTCCTGTCATGTTTTATTGGCTTCTCCTAAATCTTTTCCTCAGAAGTCCCACCCAGAGATGGAGAAGAAGCTTATGCTGTGCTTTATGAAGTGTCCAGCTCATACTGCTGTGGTCCAGCCAGCTCACTGAGTGGGAGCAAGTTCAGACTAAATGCCAGTCAGAGCAGCACCCACTCTTTGGTTTCTGTGCTAACAGATGCTAAATCAGGGACCCTTTCCTCTGGAACCCAGCCGGGACACGCCTACATGTAATTATAGCTTTGATTTTAAAGATTATTTTCAACGATCCACAAAAACAACCATATGATGTTAAGGTAAACCCGCCCCCAAGAGGTGTAACCAAGTCCCTTCACAAATGTTTGGATTTACTGAAAACTGACTGTAGACGGGCTCTGATCCATCGTGTGTCAGATTTATTTTAAAGACCAAGTTGACTCATTTTTTTCAACACCTTTGCAGTGGTCTCTAGAAAGCTTCAGGCTGGCTTTTGTGTGACCTTGTCTTCCTAACTAGCTTCTATAATGCTGTTGTTTCTAACAATTCTATCTTTTTCAGGATCCTTGAAATCGTTTTTCTTTTTCATTTTTTCTTCAC